>NW_028270174.1:8036409-8283909 GCF_037043375.1 Chiloscyllium plagiosum
CACATAACACCAGGTTATAGTTCAACAGGTTTATTTGGAAGTAGCAGTGAAGGAGCAGCGCTCTGAAAGCTTGTTCTTCCAAATAAACCTGTTCGCCTATAACCTGGTGTTGTGTGATTTTTAACTTTGTCCACCCCAGTCCAACACCGGCGTATTACCATGGAGACTGAAGGCACAGGAAAAAGGCCTATTGCATCCGTACTGTCAGAAACAAGCTCCCAACTATTCTAATCCCACTTTCCTGCACTTGGCCCATACCCTTATATGCCTTGGCATTGCAAATGAACATCCAAATAATTCTTAAATGCTATGAGGATTTCTGCCTCTACCATCCTTCCAGGCAGTGAGTTCCAGATGCCCAACACCCTCTGGGTGAAAAAAAATGGTTCCTTACGTCCCCTTGAAACCTTCTGCCTTAAGTCGATGCCCCTCGGACACTGATTCTCTCCATCAAGAGGAACGGTTCCTTCGCGATGTTGCAATGTAGCAAACGAGAGATAAACAACAAACTGAGCTTATCAAATTCTTGGAAAAAGAAAAAGTCCGTGGTTCGATGGAGGCTTGATGGAAGGTTATGTGTGGAAGAATTTTACAGCAGTGTGCAAGCAATATTCACATGACTTGTTTAACGATAAGAGACTTTCTGAAGTGTCTGTGCACTGTCAGCCTGTACTACAATGAAATTATCCAAACAATGACAAGGGAAATTCCAAATTGAACTGTTTTAATACTATTCATTGGATAATATAACAGTGTTACAAATAATACTAGGGAATAATTAAATTCTGCTCATTTAGCAGTGACAGATAGCAAACAGAATTACTTGTGGTGTTATTTTTTGAATGCTGCTGGGACTCTCTGTGTAACTGCACTGTAGGTCCACCTACACTGTACAGACTGCAGTATGTTCAACAAAGACAGCGCAATGAAACCTCCACAAGGACAACTAGGTAGGAGCAATAAATAAATACAGCAAATGCCTGTGAATAATGACAAGCAACCATGTTTGTTTGCATAGTTTTTCACTGAGACACATTAAACCGCCTGTTTGTATTTCCAGCAAGAAATTAGAGGGCAATAGAAGAAAGGGCAATGGAGGAATGGTGGCGCTGATTTGGATCATACTTTCAAAGAGCTGGCAAAGGCCCAATGAGAAGAATGGCCTCCTTCTGCACTATTTGCTTCAATTATAGTTTGAAACCATGTATCTCCAATCCAAAAAGCATTTACCCTCAACAGGATCAAGTCTTTCCTGTCTGACTTCATGAGCAAACTCATAATCCTTATAACATACTTTACAGTGGCTTTGTACCACAATGTTAAACAATGCAAAACAAAGTGATACATTTAAAGAGAACAACAATGATTTTTAACACTAAAAATAGGAAATAAAAACATGGCTATTATTGGCCATATAAACTGTTAACTAATATAAATGCTCTTTCTTCCAGCATCTAACTGGTAAAGCATCAATCAACTTAATTTGACTGCAATAATTATAACCTGTCTGCGGTTAAAAGTTTCTCAATGGTGCAATACAAAATATCACCACTAGGGAGGAAATGGCACTGTTGTTGGATTTAAAGCCCGTTTCCACGGATTCCAAGACAACTCCTTCAAAATATCTCCATTCTTAGCACATATGCTGAGGAAAAGTCCTTTTTTTTTCTTGCAGAGATGAAAACACCAACTATAATTCAGCAGGTAGCTCTCTTGGCTCTGAAACAGAAGATTATGTGCTTGAAAAGGGAATGAATGGTGCGGCGATAATGTCTCTGGGACGAGTAATCTAGGGGCCAAGTTTGATGGTCTGGGTCAAAACAAAACAAAGTTAAAAATCACACCAACACCAGGTTTGGGCCAACAGTTTATTTGGAGGCAGCAGCTTCATGAAGGAGCAGCACTTCAAAAGCTAACATCTCCAAATAAACCTGTTGGACTATAACCTGGTGTTGTGTGATTTTTAATTTTGTCTACCCCAGTTTAACATTGGCACCACCACATCAAAACAAAACCAAAGAACTGCAGTCACTGGACATCTGAAACAAAAACAGAAATTTTGGGAGAAATTCAGCAGGTCTGGCAGTATCCATGAAGAGAGAAATCAGAGTTAACATCTCGAGTCCTCTGACCCCTTCTTCAGAACTGTTCTGAGTTTCCCCAGAAAATTCAGACATGGTCTGGGGCGATGCGTTCAAATCTGTTAACAAATCAGTGACACTGTGATAATTGTCACCCAGTTCAATTTTAAATAGAAAATGTGGTTCACTCATGGGGTACCACTCATTGCTGAGGAGACAATAGCCTTGTGGTATTATAGCCTTGTGGTATAATCCAAGGACATGGGCAATGTTCTGGGGACCTGCATTTGAATCCTGCCACAATAGATGGTGTAATTTGAATTCAATAAATACCTGAAATCAACGAGGCGTTTGTATGTCTTGACTATGAAGCCTTACCAATTGTTGGGGAGTGAACCCATCTGGTTTACTCTTTAGGGAAGGAAATTGCTATCCTTACCTGGTCTGGCCTACATATGACTCCAGTTACTCCTGATGAAGGGCTCCTGTCTGAAATGTTGATTTTCCTGCTCCTCGGATACCACCTGACCTGCTGTGCTTTTCCAGCACCACTCTAATCTTGACTCTAAACTCCAGCATCTGCAGTCCTCACTTTCACCTGCATATGACTCCAGACCCACAGCGCTGGGGTTGACTCTTAACCAATCCTGTGAATGAATTTTTTTTTTACATGCCCTTTAGGGAGAGAATTCTGCTGTTCTAGCTATCACTCCTACTACATTGAAATAGTTCAACGAGACACTTTCTCTTGAAGGGAAATTAAGGAGGGGCAACTGATTTTGTCCTCACATATCCCACATAAAAAAAAGGATTAACTGAGATTTGTGCATAAGAAGTCCACACTGATGTTTCTACTCCTGTTACCGAGGGATTGATGCTGGATGCACTGCACTTTAGGTGGAATGTGAAACTCAGTTCCCTTCAGGTCAAGGTTACAATGGTACAGGGCGATGAGACAGTCTGGGGTGAGTTTGAGTGGAACATTAGCATTGCCATGTGGTATGATCACTAAGTTATCAATACAGAGATCCAGATGGTACTCTGAAGGCCTAGGTTCCAATCCCAACATTGGAGGATGGTGAAATTTGAGTTTAATTAAAAATAAATCTGGAATGATGACCATGAAACCACAGTCGAGTGTTAGGGGACAAAGCCCATCTGGTTCACTAATGTCCTTCACATGGTCTGGTCAAACGTGACTCCAGTCACATCTCTTTCTTGAATATACTCACTGACACAGCTCCTGCGGTCAGACAATGTTTCTTCACCTCAGTGACCTACCCTGTATCCTGAACTATGACCCCTAGGTTCCAGTCTCCCCAACCAGGGAAAGTATCTAATTATCAACACACCTTCCATAGCCACCAAGTCCTGGAGTGGGACTTGAACCCAGAGTTTCTGTGTCAGAGGCAGGGACACTACACATTGCATCAATATGGTTGTGATGGCAACCCTTGCTTCGTTTGCCATAGAAAATGGCAACTGGGTCACATGACCAGACTATTTGGTTTTGAGTTCTCACCAAGACCCAAAGAGACCCAATGAAATCAGGTCAGTGGGTGCTGATGAAGTCACTTGGGTTACTTCACACTGGCATTCGTATGTGTCGGCACATGCACAGTTCTCTCTCTGAAAAAAAAACGCTTCGTTGAAAGTTCTTCTTTTAGAAAGAAATCAAATTTAAAATCCCTCAAAAAACAACCCACCTTCCCACCCCCAGCTCCACCACTCGCTTTTGCCAATCTCACGCCACTGTCAATACTGCTGGGTGGACATCTCGCCAGACGTATCACATTGGGAGATGTTCTGCCCAGACACCCTGAACAACAATATTTTGGTTTCAACAAGCTCAATTGACCCGTAATTTTCAATTTACATACATAATCAGTGTGGGCCGCTGATTTAGGTAGCTCCTCACCCTGGGTGGGTGAGAGGATGGGAGATGGACACCTGTCCTATTTTATGTGCCTTTTCCCACTAAAAACACTCAGCAAGGGCATAACCCTCCCCCCTCTCCTCACCACAACTCCTTCCCCTCTCCTTTCTGTTTCTCTCATTATTGCTGTAATAATAGGGGAGTAAATACAGCAGTTTTGATGCTGGGAGAGAAGATGGACATTCAAATCTGCATTTTGAACACAAAAAAATGACAACTCAAAACTGGATGCAACTGCAGAGTTTCGAAGTAATTATTGGAACAGGAGGCTTACAAAAAGTCACTAATTATAACTCAGTCGCTAACATTCTCCCCTCTCGGTTAGCAGGTTGTAGGTTCACATTCCACTCCACAGCCTTGAGCATCATATCCAGGCTCTCTCTTTGGAGTGCTGCTCTGTCAGAAGGGCCATCTTTCAGACCAGGTGTCAAGCCAAAATCCTCTCTGGCAGATATGGCAAGTCCGAATGCTCCATTCAAGGAAGAAAATGGCGGTCCTCCTGGAGTTCTGACTCACCTTCTCTCATTGAGAAGAGGCAGAAAGCAGGAACATTGCACCATCCTCCGTGATCTGAGATGCGATAGCTAGTCCCCATATATTGAGAACAAGCTCATGTGTAGCAAATAGGAGATGGAGCTATCCTTGACCCTCGCCAGCTCTGTTCTGCCCTCTTTTATGTATGCTGGTATTTCCCATTAGAGACAGGGAAGAACATCAGTGGTTGGTTTGCACTTGGTTTGTGTTGGAGAATAGCTGGACAGATGGCAAGCAGCCTTGGTAAGTATGTGAAGGTGGTGTACCTGGAAGTTAGGTGTGAGTTCTGACAACCAGGGAGTGTTGATGGCCATGTGATAGGGAGCAGTACTTCTAGCAAGATGCACTTTATGCACATAGCTTCCTCTCTTACCATATCCCTCAACATCTCTTATGATGTGGAGGTGCCACTGTTAGACTGGGTTGGACAAGTTCAAAAATCACACGACACCAGCTTATAGTCCAAAAGGTTTATTTGAAAACACTAGTTTTCAGAGCAATGCTTTCAAATAAACCTGTTGGATTATAACCTGGCATTGTGTGATTTTTAACCTTAACAACATTCTTATGATATCACTCTCTTATTGTACCTGTTCCAATCTCCACTTTGATTACCACTTCTCTCTGTATCACTCACTTTATGTCTAATCTATCCTTCTTAGTTCACACATATATATTTTAGATGTGAGATTTAAACTACAAAGCATTTGAATATATTTTTATTTACTCTATTCCCCTCCCTGACTTGTTGCTGCTCTAGTACAAGCTGAAGAACAGAATGCATGCTATTTTCCTTAATATTTACCACACCATTAGCTAAATAGTGAGGTGAGTACAGAAATCTCCCTTGCTGTGTAAAAGGATGATAGATGTTAAAATGAGGTAATGCACCATTCCATGGAGCATTAACAACCTCATGGGTATGCTAAAATGCATGATTGGAAAAGTATTTAGGAAAGTATTCAGGAAACTGGATTTGGAGTTTGCAATGCCCTTTTCTGCCTTGAGCTAATAACTGCTGGGGGAAGAAAACCTGCAAAACACCCTATAAATCTTCAGTGTTGCCTGAACTCTAACGCTACATTTCTTCCACACTTATTTATCCTTTTGGCTTTTCTTTAGATAACATTTTGTTTAAGTTGTTAGTGAAATCTCAGTTATTAAAAAACACATGAGAGATCACACAAATCTGACTGAATGACATTAATTTCCCTTCCTTACACACCCTGAAGACCTTACAATGGAGACACACACACAGACACATGCATTTCGAATCCTGTTACACAGATACTATTACACAAACAAAGGGCTTAACTTTCAAGGAAACCTGTTTTCACCACTGACCTCTGTTTTGTCTACACCTTCCCTCCTCCTGCAGTCACTGATGAGAGTACAAATCTTCATAAAGCAGAACACAGTTCATGCTACTCCCTTCCACTCCCAACCCATTCTAACACACACTTCCCTCACTGATTCTAACAGTGAATTTGTGTTCCAAATCTTCCAATGTCCAGAACAGGGAAATCTGGAATGTGACTCTACAAAAGTTCTGGAACACACACACACTTGCTGGAATATCCTGGGAAGTTAAGTTCTGGTAGGATGATTCCTCTTCCCTGGGATCCTCTCTGAATGTCTCTGATGCCAAGCTGAGTGGCAGAGACTGGGCGCAGGTATGTGGGAATTAGCTTGATACTCAAAATCTCATGCTAGTTAATCTACGGTCTAACTCAAAGATTAGCTGCTGAGACTGAATTGAGCCCCAGACTGAACCCCTTCCCTTTGAACCCCATTAATGAATGCCCCCATAGGAATATAAGACACAAGAACAGAAGTAGGCTATTTGGCTCATCAAGTTTGCTTCATCATTCAATGAGATCATGGCTGATCTGATAATCTTCAACTCCACTTTCCTGCCTTTTGCCAGTAACCCTTATTTCTCTCAATGATTGGAAACCTGGGGTCTATGTCAGCCTTGAATGCACATAATGAACCAACCTCAACAGCCTCCTGTGATAAAGAATTCTACAGATTCACTCCCGTTGGAGAGGAGAAATTCCTACTAATGTCTGTCTTTAAAGGGTGATCCTTTATTCTGAGGTTATGCCCTCTGGTCCAAGGTTCCCTGACAAGGGGAAGTAACCACTTCACATTGACTAAGCCAACACTGTCTGCACCAACCACCCAACACCCAAACAATTCAACCACCCAGTGCAACTGCAACATTCACATGTGGAACACAGCATTCTGATTCATCATACTGGATCACTATTAGTCATTTGCTAGTTTTACTATTGTTTCCTCCAATGACCTGACCACTTTTTCAACCACCACCTACCCAGATGACCCAACCCCCAACACCCATGCATCACCTGACTTGACCATCTCCTTGATCCAACCATCCAATCACTCCCATCCTCAACCACCCTCCTGACCCGACTGTCTGTTCATCCACTCACTTGCCACTCCTCTCTCCATGTTTGATCACTAAAAGGCTTGAGGCCCATTAAAAACTGACCTGAGTACAAAAAAGGGGGCATGGGTACTCTCCCCCTTTGACTCCTTGGCTTGCCTGGAGAGGTCGCAGTAATCCATGTCTGGTTCAGTTGGGATCAGACATACTGGCTGCAAATGACTGTCCCGAGGGGGCTGCTGAAAACACTGCAGGCATCAGCTTCATGACATCGTCACTGACCAGATCCCTGAGCCTAACACCCAAACAGTGAGGTTGTGAAGCCATTCGAATGGGACATGCTCATGCGCAGTGTAGTCACGTATAAAACTTCAAACATTCCTGTGCTGAGCTTATCTCAATCAGCTACAAATAGGAGTCACTGACCTGTCTCTCTTGCTTTGTGTTAACTAATTCACATTGAGCTTTGTCAAATAGTGGCTTTAACTGTTTCTTACCACAGACAGCTCTAAAATTGACCAGGCCCTGACCATTTAGATTGATGGATGTCTTACCTGATGATTTGACAGAAATGTTGATTGCTAAAATGATTAGAAAATCCATTATCCTTAGATTTGTTCAAAATGATTGTCATAATTTCATGAAATGCCGAAGGATTTACCAATCTGCACTTTGTCAGAAATGTTGCACGGTCTTTCAATGAGACATTAAACAAAGGTCCTGACTGTTCACTGAAGTAGATGTTAAAGATAACAAGGATCTGGCCAAAAGCAGAAATTTCTGGCAAAACCCTTACTGGTGAAGACTGGAAAGGCAACTCTGTTTTCTCCCCATAAGACATTGCCAGACCTGCTGAGTTTTGCTGGCAATTTCTGTCGATGTAAAAGATAATATGGCACTGTTTTTAAGAAAGCAAAGGAGTTCTACCCTGGCCAATATTTAACAACATTCAAAAAGTACATATACCTGATCATAAAAACATTATCATTTTGGGGAACGTGATTCATGTAATTGGCTGACACATTTCCAAAATTGCAAATTTGGTGAGATTTAGAAAATAATTTAGTGATAAAACATCTTGGGTTACTTGAGGTTGTAAAAGGTGCTATGTAAATGAAAGTCTTTCTTTCCAGACTTATGGCACTGATTTTTTTTTTATAACAATTCCTTCCTCACTTATCCTGTCACCTTACATAGAAAGGAAATCAATTAATAGTTTCTGTAGTATTTCGAAAATTTCAATGTGCATTTTGTCCACTCGAGGCTATCATGCATAAAGGTATAAAGGGAGGGAGGGAAACGAGATGAAGAAGGATCCATGTATTAACAGCACATGCAATAATTTTTCCTGAATATGACCAAACTGTAAATTTCCTACCCAAGAACATCACAATTCATCTCATAAATGTTCTGTTTTTTAATGAGTGTTTTGACACCAATGTACCAGGATTATCTTCCTGTTTTCTGAAATGAGAAGAGAAGATAATTGGCCTCCACATTCTTTCCTGCAAAAGAAATTAATTAGTGAAACTGTACACTCTCCAATCACAGCAGATTTACAACAGGGAAGCTCTATGTTGTCAATTTGGCAAAACAATGATATACTGACAGAAGCAACAAGGTGAAACCTACATCCCAGGCAGCGCAGTGAATACCTTGACTTATGAAGGAAGTCAAAAGAACACAGATACAGTTAAATAAATATAAAAGGAGCCAGTTACCAAGGCTTCTGCTTCCATTTTTTTTTAATCTGTGGATGACCTTTAACTAAATAAATTAGGTAAATACATTCACTGTGCAAGTATGTGCAGCCACGAGAGAGTGTAAAAACAAACTTAATTTAGTAAGGTTTTAATTTATAGAGAGTTTATTAGTCTCGGAGGCTTTGTGTATTTCACAGCTAAGACAGTTAATGGGCTCAATGTTCAAGGTATGTGGCAAACACTTTTATTTCCAACACTGAAAATATCTCTAGCTGCAGTCTGTTCAAATCTGTACACATTGTCAGATTCACTAAAACCATTCGCTGTAAAGTACCAAAAACCACAGAAATATGTATCTAATACTTCCTTATTGCAGGTGGTCCCTGATTTACAAGTTGTTGATTTATGAATATTCCAATCACAAATGCTCATACTTATAATTAAGATCCCATACAAGGATATATTAGTATTTTAAAGATCTGACATACTTATGAATGATTATTTAATATTGTCCTGCACTGTGTTCTAACTTATGAACAAAACAATTAGGAACACACTCAAGAATGGTTTCCATCTGTAACCTGGGGGTTGCTAGTACACTGTAGCATCTAAAATCCTCAACAGCTTGATAGAATCTTCTGACAGAATTCTGTGTGTCATCAACTGCTCCTGCCATGATCCTGAAAATTCTGTGATCTAGAAAGCTTAAATTAAAACATTCTTCATTAGATTCCCTACAGTGTGGAAACAGGCCCTTCGGCCCAACAAGTCAACACTGGCCCTCTGAAGAGTAACCCACCCAGACCCATTTCCCTCTGACTAATGCACCTAACACTACGGGCAATTTAGCATGGCCAATTCACCTGACCTGCACATTTTTGGACAGTGGGAGGAAACTGGAGCACCCAAAGGAAACCCACGCAGACACGGGGAGAACGTGCAAACTCCACACAGACAGTCACCCGAGGCTGAAATCGAACCCAGGTCCCTGGCACTGTGAGGCTGTAGTGCTAACCACTGAGGCACCGTGCCACTCCTGTCCAATAAAGCAACAAAACAGCTATTTACCTTGGTAGTGCAGTTACATCAAACCTGAAATCATGTTTATAAATGATGGCGCAGCTTGCTGCATTACTAAGACTAACTTGGTGTTCTTCCTGATAGCAAGCAACATTGAGAGATGAGTAAGTTACGTTCCATGCCAATAAACTACATGTATTGTTTTTACAAGGCTCTTGCAGAGTCTATGAACACAAGCGAGGGTAGGACACCTTTCAAGTGGGGTAAGTAAATAGGAATGTAGTGGTAGGGCCAGGGACAGGTATGTTGGGAGATAGGCACCAATCCCTGCAACAAAGAGCAAGAATCCAGAGATCTATGTTGCCTACATGGTGCCAGGGTCTGGGACATCTGCTCAGGAGTGGAAAGGAAACTGGAGCTGGTGGATCCAATAGTCATGGTCCACAGAGGTATCAGTGATGTAAGTAGGAGTAGGAAAGATTTGCTTAAGGGATTTGAGCAGCTAGGGGTTAAAGTAAAAAGCAAAATCTCAAAGGTAACATCTACAGAGAAACCTTGATTGCCCGCCATTCGATTATCCAAATATTGGATTATCCAGTAAGATTGCAAGATCCCAATGCGAGGCTAAACAATGTTATCTGACATTAGATTATTAGAATTCGATTAACTGCCCTTCGGATATTTGAGGTTCCTCTGCAGATACTCACTGGAGGGTGTTTAAAAGCAAGGAATCCGTAGTGATAGTAGGATGCATAAAAAAACTGTATTAAGAAGTCATTCATTCATACATTAAAAAGAACTTTTATCTACAAGGTAGTAAAAATGTCATCTAGATCTTTTAAAATACAAGCTCTTGAAACCTCTTAACTTTGAGTAAATAAACGTTGTGAAATCGACGGCAGTCACCAGCTAACCAAGTAGAATTTTGGATTTTCAGCAGAGTGATGAATATGGGGGATCCCAACCAGGAATATATAATAAGGCTTTGTGGATCAATTAATCTGAAATTCTGCATCACCATAAAGATACAAATAACTTCCCATTGACTTGTGAGTCAATTTGCATAAAGGATAAAATAATTACAATAATCCCAGTGAGAATGTTATTAAAACTGAAAGCTGGTAAGTCCCCTCAGACTTCATCCTATGAACTTGAAAGAACGAGATGTTAGAATTGTAGATGCAATGGATTTAGTTTTCCAAAATTTCCTGTATTCTACAAAGGTCCAATCAGATTGGAAAATAGTGAATATAAATCCTCTATTCAAGAAAGGTCAGCAAGCAGAAAACTGCAGACCAGTTAGCTTAACATGTGCCATAAAGAAAATGTTCAAATCAATGAGGACAAAGATTATAGCAAAACAGTAAGAGAGTCTTGAAATGTGTAGGATCCTGAGGGGACTTAACTGGGAGGATGTCGAAAGAATGCTTCCTCTTGTGAGAGAATCTAGAACTAAGTGTTATAGTTACAAATATAAGCAATCATCCATTTGCTAAAGATGAGGAAACATTTTTTTCTCTCAAAGGGTTGTGCCTTTTGGATTTCTCTTCCTCAAAAGGCACCAGATGAAGAATCTTTAAACATTTTAAGGCAGAGGTGGATTTATTCTTGATTACCAGGGGAATTAAAAATTATTGGCAGTATGCAGGAATGCAGAGTTGAGGTTAAAATCGGATTAGCTATGATTGTATTGAATGATAGAACTGGCTCAACAGGCCAAGTGGCCGACTCCAATTCCTTGTAAATCTCAGTGCAATCAGACAGTGCCAACATGATTATGTCAAAGTGACATTTGCTTAATTAACTAATGTGGATGTAGGGATACCCCTAAATGTAGCATGCTTGGATTTCCAAAAGGCTTCTGACAAGGTGCCATATCAAAGGTTGGTACATAACAGGACGTCATGGTGGAAGCAGTAACATGTTAACACAGATCAGAAGTAGCTGCTGATCCAAGACTGAGAATATGCTTTACCATCATTGGAAATGTCATTTGGATCATTTCCCTCTGTAGGAAAAAGAAACGACGCCACCGCACATTTTGAAGAAGCGCTGGGACATTCAATGCCCTGCCCAAAGTGTGAGACAGTTTACGGTGTACAAATTGGCTGTTGGGCTTTTACTACGTTCTTACGAAAAGTACTTTCTTCTGATGTTTTGAAAGGAGTTAAATAAATGCAGAATGTTCTTCCTCACTTTAAAAGTTTCACATTTAAAAGTTAGCGCAATGACTTGTTGGAGCAACACCCATTCAGAAGCAGACTGACACTGGCAGATTTTTGTGGTAATCACAGGAATTTGAACACAGTTAAGGGCACAGGTTTAAAGGTATTCATTGACATTTTGGAAATATGACCGATGAAAAGTTAACTTCTGTATTAGAAAACTTCCACAACAACATTTTCTATTGATACAGCAACTTCAGCTCAGTAAGAGTGAGCTAAATGGCTCAGAGAAATGGGGTTATCGAAGTTTGACAATAAGCCACCCAGGGAGATGTTAGAACAGGTGAACAAACACATAGACAAACAGGTAGGTTTTAAGGAGTGCCTTACACGAGGGGAGGGAGGAACAGAGAGATTTAGAAGAGAAATTTCAGATCTCAGCATCTGAGGTTATGTGCAAAGGTGCAAGTCACAAAGTGTGGCGCTGGGAAAGCACAGCCAGTCAGGCAGCATCTGAGGAGCAGGAGAGTCAACGTTTTGAGTATAACCTCTTCAACAGGAAATGGGGGGGGGGGGGGGGGGGCCCAAGGGGGCTGAGAAATAAATGGGAAGGGAGTGGGGCTGGGGAGAAGGTAGCTGGGAAGGTGATAGGTAGATGAAGGTGGGGGTGATGGTGATAGGTTGAAGTGAAGGGTGGAGCAGATAGATGGGAAGAAAGATGGACAGGTAAGACAGTTCAAGAGGCGGTGTTGAGTTGGAGAGTTGCATCTGGGAGAAGGTGGGGGTGACAGGAGATGCGGAAACTGGTGAAATCAACATTGATCCTGTGTGGTTGGAGGGTCCCAAGGTGGAAGGTGAGGCGATCTTCCTCCAGGCATCGGGTGGCTTGGATTTGGCGGTGGAGGATGCCCAGGACCTGCACATGCCTGGTGGGTTGGGAGGGGGAGTTAAAGTGTTCGGCCTCACGGTGGTGGGGTTTGTTTAGTGTGTGTGTGTCCCAGAGAAGTCCTCTGAAAATATGTGCAAAGGTGGCAGTCAACAGTGCCAGCAGCCATAATGGAGCAGTACAGAGAACTTGGAAGGTGGGCAAGGCTGGCAGAGGTTACAGATGGGAAAACCCAAAATGAATTAGAAAAACTATGAAACAAAATGACATGGCATACTTGGTTTGGCACAGAACCCAGATGTTGATGGTTAACAGGATTCCTAACAGCTTCTGTTATGCATTCTGTTTTTAGTCACTGCATGCATGAACTTGGGTTTCTGTTCACTGCAGGTTTGGTTCAGCAACAAACACAGCTTAGGGTTTACTGTGGTTAGAAAACAAATTCTTGCAGTACATGGCTGCGGCCGAATGAATGCACTGCCTTACAGCAGCTCCAAGCCATTCCAAAGCCATGCATCCCTCCCATGTGGTCTGGGGCATGACCTGTCTAACACCAAGAGATTTATGGTATTTACTTAGGATTGGATCCACACTTGCAGCAAGGCTGAGATAATCTAGCCACCACGGAATCTTACTGAAAGCAGTAAATTACATCTGCACTTTATGAAAAGGAAGTGCTCCATACGCAAAATTAATTTTGCCCTTTTATATTTCATTCCATTCTAGAGTCCAGATTTAGTTAGACTTCTCTAATACACAGCTTCTGAGATGATTGAGTCAATGAGTGACTTGTTTCACTGAATTCCTCAATACACATGGGTGTAGCAAAGCTGTCTTTACATCAAAAACATTTCAAATGCAGCTTATTTTAAAAAAGAACTATATTAATTTGAACATTTTCAACATATAATTTGTACAACCTCAGCAAGTTAGCTATTCCTGATACTTCCAATTTAAAAATAACCATACAACAACAATTTTTTAGACAATTATATGCACTATTAGGGGGGAGAACAACTCATAGTAAAGTATATGAATTCTTTGTATAAAGATCCTTACTGCAAAACCTTAACTAAAATCAGGTATGATTTATTCTGAATATGTTCTGTACAAATTGCTTTAGAGAATATATCAATAAATTTTAGCAATAAATAGAATATAAAGTTTACTTCTAAATATTGATAAACATGCATTTACAATTATTCACATTCAGCTGGTAGGAAAATACCTCAGTTCTGATTAGAGTGCGTCTGGAAGTAGTTAAATGCTGCAACTTAAATTTGATTCATATGTCAGCTCGTGCCATACACACATTCAATTGGATTAAACTCCATTGGCCGCGTAGGAATGTCATTGACACAAGGAGAAGTGAAGGTGAACAACATAGATGCATTTATGGGAAGCTGAGCAATCACAAGGGGAAGAAAGATGTAGTGTTAGGATTAGAAGCAATAGGAAAGGGTGAGACTTCCCTGGAGAATGAAACAAATGTGGACCACTTGGACAGAATGGCTTGTTGAGAATTTAAATTGGAAAAGTACTGTCACGAAAATGTCTGAATGTAGTAGAACTTAATTAGAATAAAATTGTGTCAATTCTTTCATGTTTCGTCCTCAAAACACCTTTCTCACAAATGCAGGTTACACAGATCCATGTATTTCAGTTCCGCTCACACATTTCGATTGTGTTATCTTCACAGGAGGGGACACTGAATTTAACATTACAGTGCACACTGAAGGCTGTGCAAGTTCAGCAAGCAGAGACAATCCATTCAGAGTGTGATGCCCAGCGTCCAGCTAAGCTGCTGTGGGATCCTAACAGGCATGTTAATCAGTGTTCTTATAAGATATGGGCATTTGCATCCGAGTGTAATTGATTCATTGACTCCAGTTTGTCTTTTTCTTATTATTCAGTCAGTCACAGGATGTGGGTGCCATTGGCTGGATCAGCATTTATTGCCCAACCCTAATTGCCCAGAAGGTGGGTTAAGAGTCAACCAGTGGGTGGCACGGTGGCACAGTGGTTAGCACTGCTGCCTCACAGCGCCAGAGACCTGGGTTCAATTCCTGCCTCTGGCAACTGTCTGTGTGGAGTTTGCACATTCTCCCGGTGTCTGCGTGGGTCTCCTCTGGGTGCTCCAGTTTCCTCCCACAGTCCAAAGATGTGCAGGTTAGGTGAATTGGCCATGCTAAATTGCCCGTAGTAATAGGTGAAGGGGTAAATGTAGGGGTCTGGGTCTGGGTGGGTTGCGCTTCAGCGGGTTGGTGTGGACTTGTTGGGCCGAAGGGCCTGTTTCCACACTGTAAGAAATCTAATCTAATCACATTGCTGTGGGTCTGGAGTCACAAGTTGGTCAGGCTAGGTAAGCATGGCAGATTTCCTACCCTGAAGGGCATTAGTGAACCAGGTGGGTTTTCCCAACAATCAACAATGGATTCATAGTCATCATTAGACATCTAATTCCAGATTTTTATTGAAATCAAATTCTACCATCTGCCATGGCAGGATTTGAACCCACGCCTCCCAGAACATTACTGAGCTAAAGTTGCTGTATCAATAGAAAATGTTGTTGTGGAAGTTTTCTAATGCAGAAGTTAACCTTTCATCGCTCATATTTCCTAAATGTAAATGAATATCTTTAAACCGGTGGTCTTAATTGGATTAATTGTTGAGTGATCATACCCCACTCATCTTTCCTGGAATGTGGCTGGGATATAGGAAAGTTATTTCATGTCAAATTAGTCCCCAGAATTAAGACATAGCAAGCAGAAGTCTGTCTGGTTTGCAGTATACATTTTAATGTCCAAGAACATGTAGGTTGGTTACTTAATTAAAACAGAAGATATTGCATCAAGAGTGGTAAAGTACTCCATAGCGTGAGGCAAGGAGGATCAATCCTGTTCTCAAATAAGATATATTTAAGTATCATTAATGGGGATGTCTGCAAGTTCCTATTGTCAATAAGAAAGACAAAAGAACATGAGCAGAGAAACCAGGCATGTTAGTCTTTCCTTGAGGGTTCAGAAATGGCTGGTCCTGAGGCTGTATTAACAGCCCACTCTGTTATCTCATACATGTTGTTTATTAAGGTTGCATGTGTAGACACCCATATTCCCAGCCGGAATGGAGATGATTGAGTAATTCCCCAGTTAATCACATCTTCAGATTGTACTGTTGGAAGTGACTGGGTTTGATTTTATGCACAATTTCAATGTAAGTATCCACTGCTTTTACATTCCTATAGTTTCAGACAGGAGTCCTATTTGCTATGGTTCATAGGAACTCCTTGTAAATAGTCTGCTGCAGCGTGCTGTCCTGTTTGCTCAGCAAGTAGTCTGTATGTTGTAAAATGGACTGTCTGCTGTGACTATTGCCATAAATCCATCTGACTTTCAACTCATTGGCTGATATAGTAACATCCTCATTCATTTTGATATATCTAATCAGTGCAAGATGTAGCATGGTGGGAAGGATGTGTGTTCGAACCTCACTCTGATTTACAGAAGTGTTTTAGAGCAGAATGAGGCCATTTGACCCATTGTGCCTGCCCCTCCTCACTAAATGAGCATCATCACCTTCACTCCTGAGACTTCAACACAAAGCCCAGGCTAACACAGAAGTCCTGAACTCTCGGAGGTGCCATTCTTTGGAAGTGTAAAACTGAGATGTATCTGTTCTCTCAGGTAGGCCCAACAGATCCCCTGGTGCTCTGGCAATCGCAGCAAGAGAGCTTTTCCTACATTACAGCAGCACATCAGAGATACCTAAAGCTGAGTTTGACAATTTCAGACACAGACTTTATTCCCCATTTTGACTGTTTTGCTTTGTGCAGTTAAATTTCCTTTTTCATGATTTTGCTTTCACCTGGAACTGTTTGTTACATTCAATTTATACTCAATCTGGACAAAGTGTAGAATAATAGGAAATCAATACATTTATTATATGAATGATGATGCCATCCTAAGATCGGCAGAGCAGAGAGGGAAAAATATGTAACTGAGACTTGGGAGAAACACTCTCCAAGAGAGCTTGTATTCAGTATGTTGTATATATTATTGTGTAAAGAAAGTGCTTACAGTGTTACTAAGAGGGATACAGACATATTTTAAGCTGAGGATAAGCGAGAAATGCAAGGGACTCAGGGTGGTACCTGTCTAGCCAAACACAGCAGCCTATATGAAATAACTGCATAGAACCCAACTTCTTATCACTAAGTCACCTTGTAATTGTACATACACAATACATAGACTCTGACCAGCCAGCTCAGAGCCAATCCCTAAAGTGAGGAGACCTTCTGAATCTCCTGTTTGTTACTGTCAGCCAGGACTCCCTGATTGGCCCAGATTAATAATCTCAATCAGGAATCTCAAAGTCAATGAGATCTACCTGTCCATGATTCCATTCACTATATTCTAACAGGAGAGACACCGAACACCACAAAGCAAGTGGAGGGTCTGGCAAGGGACAACCACGTGTATCTGGGAGAAGCACAGAGTTGTAGCAGAGTTCTTGGGATGAGTTCTCTCAAAGCAAAATACTTGGTCACCTCACCTCAACAATGATCACTCCCTTGATTTGCCTATTGTTTGATGCTATCTTTTCCGCTTCATTGCCCCTCTAAACTAATCCGAAGCCTTCCCTTTTATGCTTACGATCCCCTCTTTGAGGTGGACATCAGGGGCTGGGTCAGCATTTATAGCCCGTCCCTAATTGCCCAGAGGATAGTTGAGCCAACCACATTGCTGTGGGCCTGCAGTCATGTGTAGACCAGATCAGGTAAAGATGGCAGATTCCTTCCTTAAAGAGAGAATCAGGTGAGTTAATCCAGCAATCATCAATGTGGGCATGGTCACCAACATGTGGACACGGTCACCAACATGTGGACATGGTCACCAACACGCTACCATTCCAGATTAGTATTGCATTCAAATATCACTATCATGCTGTGATTTGGACCTATATCCCCAGGACATTACGCTGAGATTCTGGATTACCAGTCCAGGTACATTACCAAGCCACCACTGCCCGTGACACCTTATAACCCATCAGATTCCAACCTCCCTTCAGTTCTGAAGAATCATATTTCAGCTGAAATATTAACTCTGAATTTCCTGCTGAGGATTTCAATCACTTTCAGTTTTTATTTCAAAAGCACTTGATCGCTTCAGCTAACGTTTCTGTGTTAGAATGTGATAATGGCCAGATAACCTATGTTTTTCATGTTGAGTGAGGGGTAGATATTGGCCAGGGATAATTCTTCAAGTGCTTTTCTTCAAAAAGAACACCATGGCATCAGAATTGAACACCTCACCTGAGAGATTAATTCAGCACTCCCTCAGTACTGCATTGTTGCTATCAACAGTTTGTACCCATTCAAGGTCTGAAGTGGGGCTTGAACCCAGGACATTGTGGTCTAGAGGCAACAGCTGCTACCCACAGGGCTAATGCTGAAACTTTATAAAAACTAAAAGAAATGAATACATTAATTATGATTATATAAATGATGATGCCATCCTAATGTCGGATGTTGGAAATCAGAAATAAAAACAGAACTTGCTGGAAAAGCTCAGCAGGTCTCACAGCATCTGTGGAGAGAAATCGGAGTTAACAGTGACTCTTCCTCAGACCTGCTGAGCTTTTCTAGCAAATTATGTCACAACTGAAACCTAGCTGCTTCACCATGTCCTAAAATGCACTATAAAACATGGAAGTTGCTTTCTCTTTGTGCATTTTTTCAAGTGGGCGAACACCACACAGCAGCAAAACCAAGAGTGAACGTTACACGCAGAGAGCTCGAAAACAAATCAGCAAACACCTGACCTTTCAGCTCTCTCACAACTGAGACTGACAAAAATAGATTTAATCATGGGCAAGGCTAATCCATAAGTTCATGTTAACCAGACTCTCATGAGACCTGGGAATGTAAAAGGCCCAACTTATTGCTTATTTTTCCAATCTCAACACAAAATAGGTCCCTACAATCTGTCATTTCTAAGCAGTTTTCAAGTGATGAAGTGAAAAGGGACCATGTTTGCTGTTGCACAGATTTGGGGTTTTATTATAAATGGGCAGTCAATACTCTTGACCTGAACGAACAAAGCAAAGCTGTTTCAGGAACCCCTCCCCCATCCCACCCCAGCATAAATTAACATTGATTAAAAGCTGACCGTAAACTTTATTGCTGGGACAAGTTTTCTATTGTATTGTGTCAAAGTCGCCAAAAACACAACCCTGTTTAGTGCCAATTATTCTGCGTTTACAGTCTGCCCTCCACCCCCTGGGGATGATCATTCTGAGACACTGAAAAGTGCATTGCTGCTAGGAAAGTATAGGTTTCATACTGTCACAGATTGATTCTTATTTCCAACACTTATCTTCCCCTCCTCATTCCTCCTTTGCAGTAAAATCTTTGTCATACTGGAACAGCCCATCTTATTGCAACTTTGCAAAAATAAGCTTTATTCATTTAAATTAAAGCTTGTACACCTTATAAAGCGCTTTCCGAACCTCAGGAGGTCTCACAGTAGTTTCCAGCACCATCAAATACTTTAGAAGTGTAGTCGCTGCTGTGGTGTCAGATAACGTAGACAATTTATGTCCACCACACTCAGACAACGTGAGATAGCTCGGACCATCTGTTTTAGTGATGTTGATTGAATGATTAATATTGGCCAAGACATGAGATTATTCCCCTGTTCCTCTTCAAAACAGTGTCATGTGATCTTGTGAATCTATCTGAGAGACACTCCAAGTCTCAGATCAGTGTCTTATTCAAAAGTACCTTCACCATTGCAACATTCCTCAAATCTGTACTGGGACTGTCAGTCTAGATTCTGAGATTCTAGATTAGAGTGGTGCTGGGAAAGCACAGCAGTTCCTGATGAAGGGCTTTTGCCCGAAATGTCGATTTTCCTGCTCCTCAGATGCTGCCTGACCTGCTGTGCTTTTCCAGCACCACTCTAATCTAGAATCTGGTTTCCAGCATCTGCAGTCCTTGTTTTCACCTAGTCTAGATTTTGAGCCCTGGAGTGGAATTTGTACTCAGAACCTTTGACCCATCAGGTACAGATTGTACATCTGCATTGAGGAAAAGAAGGCTGTCTCACTGACATATTTTTGTTCCTTTCACTTAAAACTAACAAAAAGGCCAGATGCAAAGAGAATTTCCATAAGACGTAAGAAATAGGGACAGGAGTAGGCCATTCGGCCCTCAAGCCTCCTCCACCATTCACTAGGATCATGGCTGATCTGATATTCCTCACATCCACGTTCCTGCCTTTTCCCCGTAACCCTTGATTCCCCAACTGATTCCCCTCAAGAATCACTCCATCTCACTGTTAAACATACACAGGGATTCTGCCCCCACAGCTCTCTAGCAAGGGGTTCCAAAGGCACTTAACCCTCTGAGAAAGGAAATTCTTCCTCAATCTCAGTTCCTCTGATTCCCAACAGGCATTACAAACTGACCCGATGCCCTGGAGCACTATTCATATACAGATTGAGCTTAATGAATAAGTAGATGAAGTTCTGACCTTAGCTGTGATGTCAACAGTCAGGTGCCAGTACTCTGCTAGAAGGATGGTACCTCTACAGCTGTAAATCTACACAGCTCAGTGTATCCTGCTGCAGAGCTCTCTCCATATGCACAGTCTGTTCAGAAACACAGTGGCTCAGTGGTTAGCACTGATACCTCACAGGTTCAATTCCTGTCTGTCTGTGTGGAGTTTGCACATTCTCCCCATGTCTGCGTGGGTTTCCTCCCACAATCCAAAAGATGTGCAGGCCAGGTGAATTGGCCAAGTTAAATTGCCCGTAGTGTTAGGTGCGTTAGTCAGGGGTAAATATAGGGTAAGGAAATGGGTTTGGGTGGGTTTCTCTTCGGAGGGGCAGTGTGGACTTGTTGGGCTGAAGGGCCTGTTTCCACATTGTAGAGAATCTAATCTATTCTAAAAGTAACTGAGAAGTCTGGCTAGAGTTGGTGCAAAGAGTTCAAGAACCCGTATGAGAGTAAAACACCTCTTAACCAACATCGTTTGCAGACAACACAAAGGTTGGAGGTGTCGTTGACAGTAAAGAGGGCTGTTGTAGGCTGCAGCGGGACATTGACAGGATGCAGAGATGGGCTGAGAGGTGGCAGATGGAGTTCAACCTGGATAAATGCGAGGTGATGCATTTTGGAAGGTCGAATTTGAAAGCTGAGTACAGGATTAAGGATGGGATTCTTGGCAGTGTGGAGGAACAGAGGGATCTTGGTGTGCAGGTACATAGATCCCTTAAAATGGCCACCCAAGTGGACAGGGTTGTTAAGAAAGCATATGGTGTTTTGGCTTTCATTAACAGGGGGATTGAGTTTAAGAGTCGTGAGATCTTGTTGCAGCTCTATAAAACTTTGGTTAGACCGCACTTGGAATACTGCATCCAGTTCTGGTCGCCCTATTACAGGAAAGATGTGGATGCTTTGGAGTGGGTTCAGAGGAGGTTTACCAGGATGCTGCCTGGACTGGAGGGCTTATCTTATGGGGAGAGGTTGACTGAGCTCGGACTTTTTTCATTGGAGAAAAGGAGGAGGAGAGGGGACCTAATTGAGGTATACAAGATAATGAGAGGCATAGATAGAGTCGATAGCCAGAGACTATTTCCCAGGGCAGAAATGGCTAACACGAGGGGTCATAGTTTTAAGCTGGTTGGAGGAAAGTATAGAGGGGATTTCAGAGGCGGGTTCTTTACACAGAGTTGTGAGAGCATGGAATGCATTGCCAGCAGCAGTTGTGGAAGCAAGGTCATTGGGGACATTTAAGAGACTACTGGACATGCATATGGTCACTGAAATTTGAGGGTGCATACATGAGGATCAGTAGTCGGCGCAACATCGTGGGCTGAAGGGCCTGTTCTGTGCTGTACTGTTCTATGTTCTATGTTCTATCACTAGAAACATCAGCAGAGCATTATCATATTCTTGTTTGTGGGAATCACATTTCTTAATTACCCAAGAAACCATACATGACATGTGCGTCAGTGGTGTCATATAAATGCAAGTTTTTCCTATGATCAGATTATAGCACTGAAAATAAATAACTAAAGACTCCAACTAGACCACTAATCTTCACCTTAAGAAGGAAATAGTCTTCTTTTATTGTGTGTTTTTCATTTGTAATTCCTACTGACAACATTGTGAAGAGTGGAAGGAAATAATACAGTGATAATGTTACTGCATTCATGATGCAGTGACCCAGATGAATGCTCTATAGACAATGATACAAACATCACAGTAATGTTTTGACAATTTTAATCAACCTATTCAGAAATGTTATGACATACCTCTGGAGTAGGTGTAAGTTGAACCTCGGCCTCCTGGCCTAGAGATAGGGACATTGCCACTGCATCACAACAGCCCCATACTAGTGTTTATACGACGCATGGAACTGATAAACTTGGAATTGAAAAGTTGGTCTCAGTGATGGTGAACATAAAACTATCATCGGATGTCACAGAAACACATCTGGTTCACTAATGACTTCAGGGAAGGAAATTTGTCAACGTTACCACATATGTCTACAACTCTTAACTGCCCTCTGAGAACCACTCAGATCAAGGGTAATTAGGGACTGGCAACAAATGCCAGCAATGTCTCAGCAAAGAGTAAGGGGACAACCATTGCAATGCAGAGGTGAATTAGTGTTAGATAATGGCCTAGCGGTCATCCCATCAAGACAGATGGTGGAATTCAATAATAATCTGGAACTAAGAATTTAAGGATGACCATGAAACCATTATCATTTGACAGGGGGGAATGTCCATCTGGTTCACTAATGTCCTTCAGGAAAGGAAATTTACCACCCTAACCTGGTCTGGACTTCATGTGAGGAGAAAGTGAGGTCTGCAGATGCTGGAGATCAAAGTTGAAACTTTATTGCTGGAACAGCACAGCAGGTCAGGCAGCATCCAGGGAACAGGAGATTCGACGTTTCGGGCACAGGCCCTTCTTCAGGAATGAGCAGAGAGTGTTCAGCAGGAGAAGATAAAAGGTAGGGAGGAGGGACTTGGAGGAGGGGAGTTGGAAATGTGATAGGTGGAAAGAGGTCAAGGTGAGGGTGATAGGTCGGAGTAGGGTGGAGGCGGAGAGGTCAAGAAGAAGACTGCAGGTCAGGAAGGCGGTGCCGGGCTGGAAGGATCCGGCTGAGACAAGGTGGGGGGAGGGGGGATGAAGAAACTGGTGAAGTCCAAGTTCATCCCCTGCGGTTGGAGGGTTCCCAGTCGGAAGATAAGACGCTCCTCCTCCGACCGTCGGGTTGTTGTGGTTTGGCGGTGGATGAGTCCAATGACCTGCATATCCTCGGTGGAGTGGGAGGGGGAGTTGAAATGCTGTGCCACAGGTTGGTTGGGTTGGTTCGTCCGGGTGGCCCAGAGGTGCTCCCTGAATCGCTCCGCAAGTAGGCGGCCTGTCTCCCCAATATAGAGGAGGCCACACCGGCTGCAGCGGATGCAGTAGATGATGTGGGTGGAGGTGCAGGTGAATCTGTGGCGGATATGGAAGTTTCCCTTGGGGCCTTGGAGAGAAGTGAGGGGGGAGGTGTGGGCGCAAGTGTTGCACCTCCTGCGGTTGCAAGGGAAGGTGCCGGGAGTGGTGGTTGGGTCGGTGGGGGGACCTCTGTCCCCGCCCCCAGGCCTAACCCCGCCCCCACATCCAGCTCCAGCCCCACACCAGGTCCTAGCTCCCAGCCCTGCCGTGTGTTCACCATCCCTCCAGACTTGCCCCTCTCTGAGGATGAAAGATCAGTCCTCAGCAGAGGTCTCACCTTCGTTCCCACACGTTCTCGGGTCAATGAATTCAATACACGGAGTGACACCGAACAATTCTTCCGCCGCCTTCGCCTCCGTGCCTTCTTCTTCAATCAAGACCCTCGCCCACCCTCTGACGACCCCTTCTCCCACCTCCAACACACCCCGTCCACCTGGACACCCCGTGCTGGCCTCCTACCTGCCCTCGACCTCTTCATAGCAAACTGCCGCCGCGATATTAACCGCTACCTGAACTCCCACACTCCCCCCACCCACTCCAACCTCTCACCCTCGGAACGCGCAGCCCTCCACTCCCTCCGTTCCAACCCCAACCTCACCATCAAACCAGCTGACAAGGGAGGCGCAGTAGTAGTTTGGCGCACTGACCTTTACACCGCTGAGGCCAAACGCCAGCTCGCAGATACCTCCTCCTACCGTCCCCTTGACCATGACCCCACCCCCCACCACCAAACCATCATCTCCCAGACCGTCCATAACCTCATCACCTCAGGGGACCTCCCATCCACCGCCTCCAACCTCATAGTCCCACAACCCCGAACCGCCCGTTTCTACCTCCTGCCCAAAATCCACAAACCTGACTGCCCCGGACGACCCATCGTCTCAGCCTGCTCCTGCCCAACCGAACTCATCTCGGCATACCTCGACACGGTCCTGTCCCCATTAGTCCAAGAACTCCCCACCTACGTTCGTGACACCACCCACGCCCTCCACCTCCTCCAGGATTTCCGCTTCCCCGGTCCCCAACGCCTCATCTTCACCATGGACATCCAGTCCCTGTACACCTCCATCCCCCATCACGAAGGACTCAAAGCACTCCGCTTCTTCCTTTCCCGCCGTACCACCCAGTACCCTTCCACCGACACCCTCCTTCGACTGACCGAACTGGTCCTCACCCTGAACAACTTTTCTTTCCAATCCTCCCACTTTCTCCAAACAAAAGGAGTAGCCATGGGCACCCGCATGGGCCCCAGCTATGCCTGCCTCTTCGTAGGGTATGTGGAACAATCCATCTTCCGCAACTACACTGGCCCCACCCCCCATCTTTTTCTTCGCTACATTGATGACTGTATCGGCGCTACCTCGTGCTCCCACGAGGAGGTTGAACAGTTCATCCACTACACCAACACCTTCCACCCCGACCTCAAATTCACCTGGACAGTCTCGGACTCCTCCCTCCCCTTCCTAGACCTTTCTGTTTCTATCTCAGGCGACCGAATCAACACGGACATCTACTACAAACCTACCGACTCACACAGCTACCTGGACTACACCTCCTCCCATCCTGCCCCCTGTAAAAACGCCATCCCATTCTCCCAATTCCTTCGTCTCCGCCGCATCTGCTCCCAGGAGGACCAGTTCAAATTACGTACAACACAGATGGCCTCCTTCTTCAAGGACCGCAATTTCCCCCTCGACGTGGTCGACGGTGCCCTCCACCGCATCTCCTCCACTTCCCGCTCCTCCGCCCTTGAGCCCCGCCCCTCCAACCGCCACCAGGATAGAACCCCACTGGTCCTCACCTACCACCCCACCAATCTCCATGTACAGCGCATCATCCGCCGTCACTTCCGCCACCTCCAAACAGACCCCAGCACCAAGGATATATTTCCCTCCCCTCCCCTATCAGCTTTCCGTAGAGACCACTCCCTCCGCGACTCCCTTGTCAGATCCACACCCCCCACCGACCCAACCACCACTCCCGGCACCTTCCCTTGCAACCGCAGGAGGTGCAACACTTGCGCCCACACCTCCCCCCTCACTTCTCTCCAAGGCCCCAAGGGAAACTTCCATATCCGCCACAGATTCACCTGCACCTCCACCCACATCATCTACTGCATCCGCTGCAGCCGGTGTGGCCTCCTCTATATTGGGGAGACAGGCCGCCTACTTGCGGAGCGATTCAGGGAGCACCTCTGGGCCACCCGGACGAACCAACCCAACCAACCTGTGGCACAGCATTTCAACTCCCCCTCCCACTCCACCGAGGATATGCAGGTCATTGGACTCATCCACCGCCAAACCACAACAACCCGACGGTCGGAGGAGGAGCGTCTTATCTTCCGACTGGGAACCCTCCAACCGCAGGGGATGAACTTGGACTTCACCAGTTTCTTCATCCCCCCTCCCCCCACCTTGTCTCAGCCGGATCCTTCCAGCCCGGCACCGCCTTCCTGACCTGCAGTCTTCTTCTTGACCTCTCCGCCTCCACCCTACTCCGACCTATCACCCTCACCTTGACCTCTTTCCACCTATCACATTTCCAACTCCCCTCCTCCAAGTCCCTCCTCCCTACCTTTTATCTTCTCCTGCTGAACACTCTCTGCTCATTCCTGAAGAAGGGCCTGTGCCCGAAACGTCGAATCTCCTGTTCCCTGGATGCTGCCTGACCTGCTGTGCTGTTCCAGCAATAAAGTTTCAACTTGGACTTCATGTGACTCCAGACACACAACAATGTGGCTACCTCTTAATTGCCCTCAGGGCAATTAGGGATGGGATATAAATGCTGGTCTAACTAGTGATGCCAACATCCCAAGAATGAATTTTAAAAATTGCTTAGCAGCAGAGGCTGCAGTTTATACAGAGAGAGAGAGAGAGAAAGAAAAAGAAAAAGAGAGGCAGAGAGAAAGAGAGAGAGAAAGAGGAAACTAACTAAAAGCATGCTGGAAGCCAGCTCTCCAACCGAATATCTCAGGCACTTTCAAGATGACAGTTTGCAAAACAAAAGGGTATATTCTAGCAAAGTTTCTTGAATATCTAGTCCTGAGAGGTTTCAACACATCGTGCTATGATAGTCGATATCATTCATGAGTTACGTTTACACAGAGACAAAAAAAAGTCATAAATAATGTGAAAGTTTCAAGAAAAATGCTACAAGAACAGATTGAACAGCCACTTCATTTGGTGGTTGCCAAGAGATATTTGAAGTTAATATTTAAATAAGGTTATTAAATATGATCTATGCTACAGTGCCACTTAATAGTACAAACTGCAGGGTAAAGCTTGTGATGAAATGTAGATAAAATCTGCAAGCACTATTTGGAGAATAGGCTGGACTGCTGAACCACGATATTATTGTGCTCCCATTACATGGGAAGTACAACAGAGCTAGGGCTCGAAGGTATGTTAACCAACAACTACAATCTTGACCAGTTCAGCTTATGGCAATTTTCAAACCTTCTGGTCAAATTCTCCAAAGGGCCACAGCTTGAAGTGATTAGGGACAGCAGAGTTAAGACCATTAAATCAATTACAATAAATTAACAGTGTTTAAATTAATGTGGAAAAATTACTGGGAGTCAATAAATTGCAGCTTCAGAGACACAAGGTAAATTACAGATAAGTGTTACAAGGTGAAGGACCAGGAATCCAATAACACCCCATATGTTGGCAAATTCAATAAAACAGAGCTTCTGCCTTAACAATGAACAACATGGATGGATTCTGCTATCTATACTTCAACTGCAAATAGCTATGACTGCACATTTATTCACCAACTCACCCTCCCAACTCTCACCGGATTATTTTGGTGAGAGGTGAAAGATGCAACATTTGTTGTGATCTGCTATCGCAAAAGTCAAGATGGGACTTTTAAATTGCACTAATCAGCAAAAAGGCGAAATGAAATGAATTCAAAATTGTCACCAGCTCTGTTCTCTTTCCTTCGCCTGCAGTGCTGTTTTGTTCACAAGTCTTAAGCTGTTACAACAAGGAACAAATTCTCTTCAGACCTTCCTCAGATCTTTTCGAGGATGGGGAGTTAAAATTCAAAGCCCGTGCATGGTACATTCCACCCTTAGCCAGTACATGTTCTGCAATGCTATAAATGGCAAAGGTATTCCCTGCCCTGACATTACTTACACCAATTTAATTCTGGAGAATTGACCTTGGGTGGAATTTTGTTCAACTTACATAAATGGGAAGCAAGGAAGGTAGTTGTCACGACAATGGGTTATAGCCCTGAATTACGTATGGACTTTAAACAAGAACTGTTTATTTTCCTTAAACATTTTCTATAATATGATGTACAAGCCAGAAAATGGCTGGGGATGCCAATTCTGAGAATGCATTGTAGTGGCTGCCTAAAATAAAACCGGTCTGAATTATACTCTGTCGAGAGAGAGAGATACCATGATATGTTAAATCTGCAAAGTACCAAGGTACGTCAGACAGATCCACTTCAAGAGGAGAGATGCAATGCAAAACCTGTAATCTCCTGGGGTCGAAAAATTATTGGAGGCTCATTACCAACTCAGCAGAAAGCATCACCCTCACCCTGTGTGTTATATGCCAAACTGAAGACATGAGTCAAGAGTGTGGTGCTGGAAAAGCACAGCAGGTCAGGCAGCATCCGAAGAGCAGAAGAATCAACATTTTGGGCATAAACCCTTCATCAGGAATGATGAAGGGCTTATGCCCAAAACGCTGATTCTCCTGCTCCTCAGGTGCTGCCTGACCTGCTGTGCTTTTCCAACACCACACTCTCAACTCTGATCTCCAGCACTTGCAGTCCTCACTTTGTCCAAACTGAAGACAATGATGTGAACTGAAGACAATGAATGTTCTTTATTCCAGAGCTGTGGGTTCCACCTCTACTACACCAGTGACTGCCATCATCTCTAGTTGGAGGGATCCCCAGTCCAGGGCACTCTCAGTGGGACTGACGAATAGGCCTCAGCCCACCAAAGGATGGTTGCCAAAGTCCTCACAGTCAACAGTATAGATCCATCAACCGCAGGCTGCCTCCACCTTCGCTTTGGACATTAGATTGTAGCAAGGTATAGTGGTAGAGAAAGAACGTTTATAATTTACAAAGATACAAAGGTGGGGGGGAGGTCTGTCATCACAGAAGGAACACCAATTGTAAATATATTTGGGCCTGGGGAGTGTTGCTGGACAAAGAGACCTTGGAGTGCAACTTCATAGTTCTTTGAAAGTGGAGTCGCAGTTGGATAGGATAGTGAAGAAGGCATTTGGTATGCTTTCCTTTATTGGTCAGAGTATTGAGTATAGGAGTTGAGAGATCATGTTGCAGCTGTACAGGACATTGCTTAGGCCACTTTTGCAATATTGTGTGCAATTCTGGTCTCCCTGCTATACAAGGATGTTGTGAAAATTGAAAGGGTTCAGAAAAGATTTACAATGATGTTGCCAGGGTTGGACGGTTTGAGTTACAGGGAGAGGATAAATAGGCTAGGACTGTTTTCTCTGGGGTGTCAAAGGCTGAGGGATGACCTTAAAGAGGTTTTTCAAATCACAAGGGGCATGGATAGGGTAAACAGACAAGGTCTTTTCCCTTGGGTGGGGGAGTCAGTACTAGAGGCCATAGATTTAGGGTAAGAGGGGAAAGATATAAAAGGGACCTAAGACACAACTTTTTCACACAGAGAGTGGTGCGTGTATGGAATGAGAGGAAGTGGTGGAGGCTGGTCAATTACAACATTTAAAAGGCATCTGAATGGGTTTATGAATGGGAAGAGGTTCAAGGATTATCGGCCAAATACTGGCAAATGGGACTAGATTAATTTAAGATATCTGGTCAGCATGGACAAATTGGACAGAATGTCTGTATCCATGCTGTATATCTGTTTGACTCTGACTCAATGAGCTACTTCTGACATTCACAAAGGATAGTTCAATTTGGAAATTCAGAAGTTTCTGTCAGAGTCAAATTTTCACCTGTATTAGATCCAGCACTTAGATCACTACAATTTCGTGAATTTAGAATATTTGTTCAAATTTGCTTAATCAGTCTGTAGGACCAAAATAATGTGTTAAAACCAAACTTCTAAAATAGACATGTCTTATTAGCACAGCACCCCTGTACCACCTGTTATCAGGCTGAGGTCAGAATAACCCCAAAGCATATTATTATTCTGATAAAGTAAGGCTATGCTACTTGAGGGCCAACATTTAAACTGCTGTTAAGGTAAATGCAAAATATTGTGGATACTAAAGACCTGAAATGAAAACAGAAAGTGCTGGAGAAACTCAGCAGGTCTGGCAGTATCTGTGGAGAGAGAATCGGTTAATATTTTGAATCTGATATAAATATTCTATGGAATTTCTTTGGTATTGAGCTTTTTTGTTTTTATTCTTGCTCAGGTAATGTTGGGTGAGTTGATTAATCTTTTCTTAACATAAAAAGAATTCAATGGAAAGGAAGATCAAAGAAATGAGCACTTCGATAGCAACTTTTACAAACTCCCAATGTGTTGAAGAATTCCTTTAAGGGTGTTGTCAAGCAAAATCAATTCAGGGAATTGTGGTCAAAGTAATCCCTTTCTTATTCCTTGTGCTTTTGCTGTAAAGAATGACTGAGAAACCTGTGTAGGCATGAAGACAAAATGTATTTCTTTTAAGCAAGAATTATTTGTGAAGTTTCCCTTCATAAAACATAGGCCAATGAATCAGTGTCTTAGAACAATTTGTAGATTCTTTGATCATGTTCCCAAAACCCATCATTTGTGGTTATCAAAAATGTCAATTAACTGTAGAAAATGTCCTCAGAGATTTATAGTCAAGCCTAAAAAACAGACAATAATTCTATATTACCTCCCAGTAAATTCTTCAGAAGTAAATCTGATACTTCACAGGAATTTCACCAATGGGAATTCTGGCTCCCACATGACACTGCGCCAGTTGCCAAAATTACACAAATGTTGAATTTCTAAACTATTGAGTTGAGCATGCATTGTGGTGATTGTTAATCCCTGTATTAATGCATTCTTTCAGCTGGCATCAGGAGGCTTTTTTTTTTAAGTTCTGGCTTCACAGTAGCTTGCTGCTCATTCTATAACCAACTCGAGGTGTCTTGTGAAACTAATCTTTTCAATAATTTTTTTGCTGCATTAGGAGGTCACCTAATTTGGAAGTAAGGTTCATTAATCAAGTGATGAATAAAAGCAAGATACTGCAGAGGCTGGAAATCTGAAACAAATGCAAAGAATGCTGGAGAAACTCAACAGGTCTGAAAGCATTCTGAAGAGAAAGAAACCACAGAGTTGAAGTTTCAAGTCTGATATGGCTCATCTTTCAGGCCTCCTGTCTCTAGACTTTAGAAGAGTGAGAGAAGATCTCTGATGCTAAAGAGGATTGACAATGTCAAGGTAGAAATGATGTTACCTCACAAGCAGCAATCTAGAACAATTTAGGATAAAGTGGGGTATATTAAAAACAGAATTGTAGAGGAAATACTTCTCTCAAAGGCTTATAAATCTGTGGAATTCACTTCCTAAAGTGTTGTGAATGCCAGGATATTGAGTAAATTTAAGGATGAGAGAGACAGATTTTTAATGAGCTCAAGAATTGTGGAGAGTGGATAGGAAAGTGGAGTTGAGGCCGAGATGAGATCAGCCATGATTGTATTAAATGGCGGAGCAGCCTTGAGGGGCTGAATGGCCTACTCCTGCTCCTAACTCATATGTTCTTCAGAACTGTAAGGAGCTAGAAAGTAAAGTCTTGTTTTATACTTGTGACAAAAGCAGAGGAATAGCAAGAGGGCAGATGGTGTAGGGAGCCATGCAAAAAAAATGGTATTGTTAGTAAAACGTAAAGTTGCTCCAGTCAGACTCCCAATGGAGAGACACAACTGGGAGCAGTTTAACCCGAGGGTCACCACACCTCAGGCAAGAGAAGAGAGTAAGAGTCCTTATGGTAACATTGGCTAATACAGGAATTGAACCCATGCTATTGGCATTACTCAGCAGCCACCTAGCCAACAAAGCTATCTCTTCTTCAGAACATAAAGGATTTGGAAAATGTCTGGTGTTATAACAGAAGCAGAGGAGCAGGCAAGAGGAACAGATAGTGTAGATGCAAAGAGGAAAGGGCGAAGGGGTTGTTAACTGGGATGAAAGAGAAATTGAGAACTAAAATGGGGCTAAATTAAGGTGAGAAATGGTGAAAATGGGTCCTCTCAGCTGACAGGAAAGTGAACAAGACCAGTGCATGGAAGTGGCAGTGGGAAGAATGGAGAAAAATGTAATAAAATGGTGGACAAACGTCATGAGGTCAGGCTTTGAAGTTGTGGAGCTAAATCCTGAATCCTGGAGGCAGTAAAATTCCGGAACCAAAAATGAGGTTGTGTTGTGCTTTGTGGGAATATTGTAGCAGGCCCAGGACAGAAACGTTAGCATGAGAGCATGGTTTATTGAAATGGCACTTAATTTTGGAGGTAAAGGTCATTGCTATGGACAGAGAGGAGGTGTTCTGCAAAGCGGTCACTCCGACTTCTTGGAAGAGTTTGAGATTGACCAGATGAAGTTGAGAGAAGAATCGAAATTGGATTTAAAACTGATTACATTTTCCAATTCCAAATGAAATCAGGAAGTTGCAACTTGGATAAATTAGATAAAGAGTCATGTTGGGGGCCCCAAGGAGGATTGGAACAAGGAACATGCCATATACCCTCCAAATTGACAGGCATAACTGGGATCCATACACAGACCCATTGCCACACCTTTGACTTGGGGAAAGTGAGATGAGTTAAAGGAGAAATAGTTCAAAATGAAAACAGGCTCAGCCAGACAAAGGAGGACGGTGAAGGATGAGGATTGTTCAGGCCCCCTTTCCAAGAAAAGAGCAGAGGCTTCAGACCATTCTGGTGGAGAATGGATGTGTGGAGGGGGAGAGTGGATGTGTGGAGGGGGAGAGTGGATGTGTGGAGGGGGAGAGTGGATGTGTGCAGGTGGAGAATGGATGTGTGGAGATGGAGAATGGATGTGTGGAGGTGGAAAATGGATGTGTCGAGTGGGAGATTGGATGTGTAGAGGTGTTTGCACATCCATGGTGAAGATGAGACAGTAGGGCCAGAAAACTGGGAACTGTAGAACCAATTTTCTTTAACGGTCATACAGCTCGCAGTGTGGCAAGACAGATCAGTCTAGGTTTAATTTTCTACAATGTTCCTGGCCATCCTCCCATCTTCCAACCTCCTTAAACTTTAGCATATCCACATCTCTGCATCAAGTTCTATTCATGAATTACACCGCTGTCCTCAATGGACCACTTTGACTTCAATAGTCACAGGTGAGGTGCCGGAAGACTGGAGGTTGGCTAACGTGGTACCACTATTTAAGAAAGGTGGTAAGGAAAAGCCAGAGAACTATAGACCGGTGAGCCTGACATTGGTGGTGATGTTGTTGGAGGGAATCCTGAGGGACAGGGTTTACATGCATTTGGAAAGACTGATTAGGGATAGTCAACATGGCTTTGTGTGTGGGAAATCATGTCTCACTTATTTGAGTTTTTTGAAGAAATAACAAAGAGGATTGATGAGGGCATAATGGTGAATGTGATCTATATGGATTTCAGTAAGGCATTCGACAAAGTTCCCCATGGGAGACTGGTTAGCAAGGTTTGAGCTCATGGGATATAGGGAGAACGAGCCATTTGGATACAGAACTGGCTCAAGCATAGAAGACAGAGGTCAGTGGTGGAGGGTTGTTTTTCAGACTGAAGGCCTATGACCAGTATTGTGCCACAAGGATTGGTGCTGGGTCCACTATTTTTCATAATTTATATAAATGACTTGGATATGAACATAGGAAGTATAGTTAATAAGTACGCAGATAACACCAAAATTGGAGGTGTAGTGGACAACAAAGAGGGTTACCTCAGATTACAACAGGATCTTGATCAGTTGGGCCAATGGGCTGAGGAGTGGCAGATGGAGTTTAATTTAGATAAATGTGAGGTGCTGCACTTTGGAAAGGCAAATACTTATACATTAATGGTAAGGTCCGAGGGAGTGTTGCTGCACAAAGAGACCTTTGGAGTGCAGGTTCATAGCTCCTTGAAAGTGGAGTCGCAGGTAGATAGGATAGTGAAGAAGGTTTTTGGTATGCTTTCCTTTATTGGTCAGAGTATTGAGTACAGGAGTTGGGAGGTCATGTTGCAGCTGTACAGGATATTTGTTAGGCTATTGTTGGAATGTTGCGTGCAATTCTGGTCTCCTTCATATCGGAAAGATGTTGTGAAAGTTGAAAGAGTTCAGAAAAGATTTACAAGGATGTTGCCAGGTTTGGAGGGTTTGAGCTATAGGGAGAGGCTGAATAGGCTGGGGTTATTTTCCTTGGAGTGTCAGGAGCTGAGGAGTGCCCTCATACAGGTTTATAAAATTATGAGGGGCATGGTTAGGGTTAATAGACAAAGTATTTTTCCTGGGGTGGGGAAGTCCAGAACTGGAGAGCATAAGTTTAGGGTGAGAGGGAAAGATATAAAACGGTTGTAAGGGGCAACCTTTTCAAGCAGAGGTGATGCATGTATGGAATGAGCTGCCAGAGGAAGTGGTGAAGGCTGGTACAGTTGCAGTATTTAAAAGGCATCTGGATGGGCATATGAATAGGAAGGGTTTAGATGGATATGGGCCAAGTGTTGGCAAATGGGACTGTGTAAGGCTAGGATATCTGGTTCGCAAGGACGAGTTGGACCAAAGGGTCTGTTTTACATGCTGTACATCTCTATGACTCTATGGCTCCCCATTCTGCAGCGACACAATTTTAATTTTCTCCCATTTTCAGAATCCTCCATGGCCTCATCCCTTACTATCACCATCACTAATCATGATCTCCACCAGTCCTGACTTCTTATGTGTCCCAGATTTTAATCACTCCACAATTGGTCATTGGGACTTCAACTGCATGACCCATTAAGCATTGAAAGTCCATCCTAAAAACCTTCCATTTCTGTACACCACGCTCTTTATTTAAACCCTGATCAAGCTTTAACCTCTCTCTTTAACATCTCTTTTTGTGACTTATTTTACGTGGATGTTGTACTCCGTGAAACATGGGATATAAATATCATTGTTGAATTTCAATCCAAGATCCAGACAGCAATAAAGATGCTTTGCAATGGACCATAAATTATAGGAGCAATGGGGATAGCCAATAAAATGATGGGGGGACAACTGAACAAACACAGAGCTGATTCTGGTTCTGGATGTAGGTTTGCTCGCTGAGCTGGAAGGTTCATTTCCAGAGGTTTTGTCACTATACTAGGTAACATTTTCAGTGGGCCTCCAGGCAAAGAATTGCTGATAATTCTTGCTTTCTATTTATATGTTTAGGTTTCTTTGGATTGGTAATGTCATCTCCTGTGGTGATTCTGGTCTAAGGGCATATTGAGAACACATTCTGAGCAAATATTGGGAAAATGGAAAAAATACTGGGAAAATGGGAACACATTCTGAGCAAAATCCATCTAAAAGCGAATGCATTCCCAGGGTCCCCCATTCTATGATCCAAAGAAAACATCAGCCACCAAATTCATCTGTGCTATCATTGCAGAAAACATTATTATTCAGGCACAGCAATGGAAACCCAATGTTTATCTAAGTCAACAAGACTGGAAGAAAATACAGAAAGCCTTGGTCCTTTAGAGCCCGTGAGACCTTCTCATGTGTGCTGTGCAATTTGAAGACCACACTTCGAAAATCTATGGTAAAGCAACATTAATTTATATTGGTGTAGGCTGTAAGATGGAAGAAATATTGAGTTTTTCTTTAATTCATTCACAGGATGAGGGCCTCACTGACTAAGCCAGCATTTATTGCCCAACCCTAATTACCCAGAGGGCAGTTAAGAGTCAACCACATTGCTCTGGGTCTGGAGTCACAGGTAGGCCAGACCAAGTAAGGACAGCAGTTTCCTTCCCTAAGGGACATTAATGAACCATGGGATTCATGCTCATCATTAGATTCTTAAGTCCAGACATTCATTGAGTTCAAATTCCCCCATCTGCCATGGCAGGATTCAAACCCAGATCCCCAGAACATTACCTAGTTCTCCAATTAACAGTCCAGCGTTAATACCTCTAGGCCATTGCCTCCATGTTATTGCACCAGTAAGAAAAGGCAAATGATTTGTAATGCATACAGTATCTTTGACACAATGACATAGGGCTGCAATTAGATTTTATAATGCATGATTTTACTGTTTAACTTTAGTATTCACATTTTTTGTATTAGCACATGTTTGGAAGTCAGAATGAGATGCAATCAGTCCTGGAGTTATGAAAGCAATAATGTTGATTTATATGGTATTGAAATGATTTCCCATAATTATGCATTTACAGCATATGGGTACCAGTTTATGGTCCAGGTATGTGAGACTAGAACCTGTGGTGTAATATATTCCTCGAAAGGCTAGTCCAGGAGTCCCAGTAAGTAAATTCTTTAAAATAGTAGCTGACTAATCTATATTAAATTGCCAATTGTATGACCAGTTCATGAAAAGAAAAGTGACGAGAGAACTAACTGATTGTAAATGACATGACTTAAATCAGGTTAAAGGTTCTTTTGCTCCAATTATTCATCAAATGTTTCTGACTGCGATCAAAGTGATTGGCAGTTGTGATTTAATTGATGGCACTCTTGCTTCTGAATCGGAAGCTTGTAGGAGCAAGTCACACTGCAGAACTGGAGTACAAAAAACAAAACTGACACACCAGTGCAACACTGAGGGCGTGCTGCAGTGTTGGAAATGCTGCTTGTTTGGAAGAGCTGTTAATCCAAGGCCCCAACTTCCCTCTTACACTGATGTAAACAGATGTAAAGGATCGCACAGCTATTTCAAAAGTGAACAAGTCAGGCGTGTAATGGATTACTCTCCACTTGCCTGGATGAGTGCAGCTCCAAAAACACTCAAGAAGCTTGACACCATCCAGGGACAAAGCAGCCCCCGCTTGATTGGCACCACACCCACAAGCATCTGCTCACTCCAGCACCAACGCTCAGTAGCAGCAGTATGTACCATCTACTAGACGCACTGCAGAAATGCACCAATAGTCCTGAGACAGCACCTTCCAAACCCATGATTACTTCCATTTAGAAGGACAAGGGCAGCAAATACAAGGGAACACCACCAGCTGCAAGCTCCTCTCCAAGCCACTCGCCATCCTGACCTGGAAATGCATCACCATTCCTTCAGTGTCGCAGGGACAAGATCCTGGAATTCCCTCCTTAAGGATTTTGTGGGTCTACCTACAGCACATGGACTGCAGCGGTTCAAGAAAATACCTCATCACCACCTTCTCAAACGCAACTAGGGATTGGTGATAGATGCTGGCCCAGCTAGTGCCACCCATGTCCAGTGAGCGAATAAAATAAAATCAAGGGAGTTTCTCCCCGATCTCCTGGCCAACATTTATCCCTGACAGGTCACCAACACATTCCTGCTTGTGGCAGCTTGCTGTATGCAGATAACTCACTATATTTCCTACATTGAACATGAGATCATTTTCACTTATTTATTATTGTGGAAGGTAAGTGAAGTAAGAGGGAAGGACCATGTTGTTCACACTTATCACTAATAATTCACTCTGTCTAGTTTGGCAGGATGTGGGTTCTAAGTGTACACTGAAGACAGACTTCTTACAGGATTTGCAAGATCTCACATCTGGGATCGTTCTAAACAGAACTATAAAACTGAGCTTCACCAGATAGCATGGGAGATGAGTCTGCTGTTGTAATCTGGTTGCAATCAACTCCAACAACAGAGATGGTATTACAATGACCCAAATGATGCGGCTGACCTCCTACACCCTTGACCCACTCAATGTGACTACAGAGAACATCTGCCCCATTGGTTGCTCTGCAGAAGCCCATGATGTTTCAAAGAAGCTCGCCAGGAGAAAGACCTCCTTCATTTTGACGATGAAAAAGCATCACCTGAGGACACTGCAATCTAGCAGCACTGGGGACTTCATGGAGTCCAGGAACCCGGGAAGGTCCCTGGCCAACACCTCTGTCTCAGACTTGCTGCAATGCTCCAGCAAAGTTCAACACTAACTGGAAAAACAGCACCTCAATTTTCCTCTTGGGGATCCTGCAGCATTCAGGAATCAATATTGAGTTCAATAACTTTACAGCTTCAGTGCTTTTTCCCACACTTTCCCCTACCCCTACACACCAGACCTTGACATCACATGAGCTGCTCCCACACACAACCCACAGTTAGTTACTAACAGTCCCCATTTGCATCCATTCATTTTCCTAGCCTGATCTTTATCTAATTCCATGTCTGGGTGTCCAACTGTTCTTCTCTCTCTTTGGGCTCCATCTCCACCTATCATTTACTGCTTACCCCCTTCCACGCACCCTATTTTCTGCATCAAAACCAACCTTTTACTAGCTATCATCAATTCTGAGGAAGGGTCACTCAACCCAAATTGTTAACTCTGATTTCTCTCCACAGATGCTGCCAGGCCTGCTGAGCTTTTCCAGCAATTTCTGTTTCCACTCCCAAGCAGGTCAAGTAATCCATGAAGCTTGAGCGGTTCCAGCATCACAAAGGTAGACTACTTGCCATGTGCTTCCCAAGCAACTCTCGTCGTTTCTTTATGGAAGAGATACTTCAGTCACTTACAAGGCCTGAGTACGGACACAGCTGATAGCTCAGCCACTTTTTAAAAAGCAGTAAGTTTCTCCAAAGAGAACATCTCTTCAAATATTTGAGCACTCCACTTGACTACTTAACTAAGGCATGGAGGTGCTGGTGTTGGACTGGATTGGACAAGGTCAAAAATCACACAACATCAGGTTATGGTCCAACAGGTTTATTTGAAAACACAAGCTTTCGGAGCCCTTTCAAATAAACCTGTTGGACTATAACCTGGTATTGTGTGATTTTTGACCATTTAATTAAGTCAGTAATGATCAAACAATCAGTAATGATTAAAGGACTTCTTTAATGTTAACGTTGATCTCTCTCTGCATCTTCTCAGCAACTGTAACACTGTATCCCGGACTCCATTCTGTTACCCTGATGCACTTGTACAGTGTGATCACTGTATCTCGGTACACGTGACAGTATGAATCAAATTGAATCAGCTTTGTGTGCCAGTTCATGGTAAAGGCAGATGGCCAAGCCACAGACAAGACTCAGCGCTCATAAATATTCAGAGATGACAATCATAACAAATTACATTAGATTCTAATTGGAAAGGTTTTGTTCAAAAATCTGAATGTTGATTAGTCAGTGTACGGACCTGCTACATTCACCTGTTTAGTGACAATATTCATGTATGTCTTGTATAGCTCATAAAAATTTAACAAATAAGAGCAGAAATAGACCATATGTTGGTTACTGTGTCAGTTCCACCTCGTAATAACATCAAGGATGGCATTCTGCATCATATCCACTTCTGTAACTGCTCCTATATCCCTTGAATCCAAAAATCAAATACAATTTTTGAAATTCTCAATGATTGAGATCCCAGTGCCCTTGAGGGTCAATCATTCAAAGACATATGATTGAGATGTAAAGGCTTCATAAATAAACAACGAAAGACTGCGGATGCTGTAAATCAGAAACAAAAACAGAAATTGCCGGAAAAGCTCAGTAGGTTTGGCAGCATCTATGGAGAGAAATCAGAGTTAACGTTTTGGGTCAGGTGACCCTTCCTCAGAACTCAAGGCTCATTACAGTTAAAAATAAGTACTAAGTTCAAAAGGAGTCACGTCATAGTGATGTCAGATCAAATGAAACTGAAACCTGAGTCTGCAAGGTTACAGAATATGTTCTCCTTTCCTTGGTATATAGCCATGTATGATAAACCTGTTAATATTCACTAAGAAAAGGGGAGGCCTGAACTTACTACAACTACTATCATAGTCTCTTTATGTCAGTCCAAAATGGCAGACCATTTTCTAAAATGATGTGGAGGTGCCGGTGTTGGACTGAGGTATACAAAGTTAAAAATCACACAACGCCAGGTTATAGTCCAACAGGTTTAATTGGAAGCACTAGCTTTCGGAGCGACGCTCCTTCATCAGGTGGCTGGTGTTGTGTGGTTTTTAACATTTCCTGAGACTCTGAGTTTTCGACTCTCCAACTGAGGAAACCGCCTCTCAGAAACTACTCTGTTAAGACTTCTAAGAATTGTGCATGCAACCTGACCATGTACCTTTGCACTTTGTAGATGCCCTCCAGTGAGAGTCTTGTGGTCATTAATGGGAGCCTTTTGGATTTGCCCTTCCTTATTGTGACTTTACAAATGCTTCAACATGCCTGATACTGCTGTTTGGCTCCGTTGCTTTGGTTAAGCAGGCGTTCATAGATGGAGACACACCCTGGAAAATAAGTATAACCCTGCTACATCAGGGAAGAAATAATGCACTCACATTGCTCAAAATGCAATTAAGCATTTAAAGGAGCACATCAGAATCAAGATAATGGAATACATTAGTAAAACATTTCACAGGTCTGTTTTTCCAGTTGCGCTTGATATATTTGGACACACACCAAATGCAAGATCTTACAGCACTCCATTGCTGTAACACTGTCACTCATTTCCCTCAAAATTTAGAGGAATATCATGAATCCTGAATGCAAATTTTGCCTTAAGTTGCACCATTTTAATGTTACGTCTTGTTACATTATTCATGGCAAATTAATTTTTTTTTGCTTCAGCAAAACACTTTCAAATTTCAGCAATCACTCACTTTTATTGTTAAAGAAGTGGTCGAACCGTCATCTGGTTAAGTATAGCCTACTGATTCATTTTGGCCATTAACAGTAATTATAAATGGTTTCCAATGACAGCGGTAACTTAACATTTCCCATGAGTCAGATGGTTGTGGATTCCAGTTGCATTGGAGAGTCAAAGGTACAGAAAGTGAGAGTGATTTTAATGCCGTTCACTTTACCGCATCAGGAGAAGCAGACTATCTGGTTGTTTGAATTATTGCTGTTTGCGGGACCTTGCTACAATAGCCATCCCATTTCCCAACATGCAACAATGACAACACACCAAAGGACATTCACTAACTCTGAAGTAATTCAGGGCTTCCCGGGGAGTTGAATGTTTCTACATAAATACACTTTTCTGCTTTCCTCGTTGCCACAGTCAGGTCAAGGGATATTTTCACCCATGGAGGAAGAATACATTTTTTAAAAACTGATTCATAGAATGTTGGTGTTTCTGATTTATTGCTCATCATTAATTGTCCTTGAGAAAATATTGCTGAGCTGCCTTCGTTGATATGTTTACAGATGACGCTAACAGTTCTGCAATAAAACTGACTGGTTTGCTCGGCCATTTCACAGGTTTGTTAAAACTGAAGCACATCATTATGGATCTGGAGACATATATAAATAGAACAGACTAGCTTTTGAGAGCAGATATTCCTCTCTAAGGAATGCTGGTAAGCAGATAAATTTTATCATAATCCAGTATTCAGTGGTCACCACTACTGATACTAACCTTTTATTCCAGGTTTATTTCATGAACTGAAATGCCCCAGCTTTTGTGGTGAGATTTCAACTCCTGCCTCTGTATCACTAGACCTGACCTCTTCATTATTAATCAAGTAACATAAACATTCTATCACCATAACCATCCAATCACTAAATATGGCACAGTCATATGCAACAAGTTTACACAAAGAGATTACAGTTGGTGAGGGTGCATGGAATTGGAGCACCTGGGCAACCAGAGACAGAAAGTAGGGATAAAGGGAACAACATACAGTGACTGGTGGCTCAGTGGTTAGCACTGAGTGCTTCAGTCCTGATGAAGGGCTTTTGCCCGAAACGTGGATTTTCCTACTCGTTGGATGCTGCCTAACCTGCTGTGCTTTTCCAGCACCACTCTAATCTAGACAGTGGTTAGCACTGCTACCTCACAGCACCAGGGACCCAGGTTCGATTCCAGCCTTGGGCAACTGTCTGTGTGGATTTTGCACATTCTCCCTGTGTCTGGGTGGGTTTCCTCCCACAGTCCAAAGATGTGTAGATTAGCCATGCTAAATTCCCCATTGTGTCCAGGCATGTGCAGGCTAGGTAGATCAGCCTTGGGAAATGCAGGACGGTAGGGTAGGAAGTGCTGAGTAGCTTTTCAGTGTGGACTTGATGGGCCGAATGGTCTGCTTCCACTCTGTAGGGATTCCATGATTTGACTGGTGGCAGTGCCCCATGAAACTGAACTGGGTCAGAATATTTCACTATATTTATAAATCAGTCAGATTGAGGAGAGATTTGAAATGTTTACAGATGACACTAAATGTTTGGGGGAACTGTACGTAGGATAAATGAGCACCTAAAAAATGTTCGGCTTCCCAGTTGAGACTCTGCATGGATCAGTGAACAATCTGATGAATCAAAGAGCTTCACTTCCCATTCATTCCACCAATACCTTACAGGGGTTTACATGCTAGAACAGACACCCAATGGCAGGAAGTCACATCTCTTAGACCAAGCTAATCACCAACGGCATCTGTCTGCAAGGGGAATAGTGAGTGTCATTGCTATAGTTCTGATTGTCTTTAGTTCCTAAACATTAGAAATAATCTTACTTTGCGATTGGAAAGCTTAGATTGGTGTCATATTACATACATTTCCTTCCCGAAAGGAGGTTAGCGTCATGGCGTCGTACAGCGCGGAAACAGACCCTTCGGTCCATGCCGACAAGATATCCTAAATTAATCTAGTCCCATTTACCAGCGCTTGGTCCATATCCCTTTGGTGAACCAGATGGGCTTTTTCGACAACTGGTTAACAGCTTCCTGGGTCACCATTAGACTCTCAATCCCAGATTTTCATTGAATTCAAATTCTACCATCTGCCATGGCAGGATTTGAATCCTAGTCTCTGGATTAATAGGCTTGTGATAATGCCACTAGACCATTGCCTCAAAATTTGTTGTTTTCCATAATTTCACCTGAATTCCATCTTGCAATAAACTACATCCCGTTGAAGACAAGAGTCTCTTCTCATTTGATTATCACGTGATGGTCCTGTCCCACTTTTGAACCAGTAACCATGTGGATTCCAATAGAAAATGAAGTTTGTTGTATCTCACTCAGCTTTTGCCCACCAGTGGCAGTGGTTGGCACTGAATACTTATAGACATGTTCACTTTTCACTTTAATTGCCAAACCATCTGAAAACCCTGCATGTAGCATCAGCCCAGAGTTAGTCACAGATAAGTTGGATTTTTATAAGATGTCAGTAGTTTTAATGGCCAGCAAAACTCACTGCTGTCAATTTGAGTGACCAATACTCCATGATTTGTCTGAAGCCTTCAAGGGAGAAAAAGTCATCAGGGAGTCTTCTAAACATTTGTTTATTAATGATGGAAAACACAGCATGACAAAGGCTGTATCAGTGACAGCAAAGAATCATCCAATCAGATACTGAAAAGTATTTTGATCTCTAGGGGAGGGTAGGGCACCGCAAGGATGGATGCCTCTGGCGTCCAATGTTGAGAGAGTAGGTTGTGGGACAGTAGGAGGTGCGAGTATTACATAATGAAATCTTTAGGAAGACATGCAACCAAAGTTGGCAATCCTAATTGCAATGGTAGGATTTGTACTCAACATGATTAATTACTTGAGCACCTTATCACTGGTTACACTTACTCTCCACAGCTGGGACTGTGCCTCCTGACTGACAGCACAAGGAGACAAAGGGCAGGATCCATTTCAACTCATTACTGGAAGGTTATTTGAAAAGGGAGGTGAAGTTACGTGGGGATGCTAAAAATGAAAACAAATCCCTCAGGAAAGACAGCAATGGAAGTAACCCAGAGGACAAGAGGAGTGCTTTTTATACCTCACTGATACAAACCTGAAAACGATGTTAGTTTTAAACCAATAAATGTCATGAATAAATATGCCCAGACCTGGGTGGATTAGGAAGAGTGGTGCCCTAACTTCACTTGACTATGTTCCAAGCCCCCAGGCTAGGGATGTCGGGTAGAATCTATCATGGCAGACAGTGGACTTTATATGCAATTTTCTTTTTAAACCTACCTTAAAGACACTGTTGACTTTTATTTTTAAATATAAACACTGGTTCACTAATGCTCTTTTGGGATGGAAATCTGCCATCCTTTCATGGTCAGGCCTCTATGTGACTCCAGAACCACAGCAATGTGCTTGACTCCTAACTGTCTTCCTGAAGAATTAGGAATAGGCAATAAATGCTGGCCTACTCAGCGATGCCTACATCCCATGGACAAATGAAGGAAAACTCCAATTTCCAAGTTACAAATTTAAGTTGCATAATATACAATAATATACAATCTCCCATTATGAACTGTATAAGCCAGTTTCTACTTTAAAAGCATTAGCTGTATGCTTCATATCTTTAAAGGACTAATATTACTGAAATGCCTAGCAATCACTCAACCCTGTATCTTGGGAGCAATTTACCACTGGTGTACAACAATTCAACTTTTCCATCACTGAGGGTTTCCTTTTCATAAATAAGGTCCAGAATCAATTTCCGAAAGTTGGCACTTCATATGTTCTGCCAAGACTACCCCGTACTGTTCAAAAATCTTGGCCAGTAGTTATGCTCCATAGTGCGCTCATAAATCATTACCAGAGGTACCAACAGCGTATCCTGTTGGCAGTGCAGTGCAGAGATGAGAGAGTTTTTTTCTCATTATGTCAAGATCACTGCCATTCGGTAGATTGATGGCAATGTAGAATATCTTGGAAATATCTCAAGAAAACGTTGTCAACTGATTTAGAGCAGTGCAGAACTGCTGTCAATTGGCATGTGCATGGAGCTAAGTCAAACAATCGAAAATAGAAAAAAATAGTTAAATCAGCACCGAGGGATTAGGTATTAGCCGCAAAACATCAAGCCCTCTGCATTATAAGTTCCTGTGCTTTGACGTGATAATGAGGTTAATTATTAACACTTATAAGCGCCAGGGAAGAGAATCAAATGTTACATCTAAAGTGTGATCCAAATAAGAAAATGAGAAGAAATAATTTGCAACATTTGCCAGTTATTAAAAAGCAATTAAAAGGCACCACATACAAATATTAAATCTTGAAGAATCCAGTATTAAAATCCTAACAGGAGGAGTCATCTTAAACAGACAAAGCTCATCTCCCCCTCTGGTGCTTTAGCCAAAAGCAAATAATAAGGTCAATAAATATTATAATGGGACATCTCTCATGAGAGTCTTGTAAAGATCAAGTCTGCACAAAGCTAGAGAAGTGATTGCTGGGCCTCTTGCTGAGGTATTTGTATCATCGATAGCCACAGGTGAGGTGCCAGAAGACTGGAGGTTGGCTAATGTGGTGCCACTGTTTAAGAAGGGTGGTAAAGACAAGCCAGGGAACTATAGACCAGTGAGCCTGACCTCAGTGGTGGGCAGGTTGTTGGAGGGAATCCTGAGGCACAGGATGTACATGTATTTGGAAAGGCAAGAACTGATTCGGGATAGTCAACATGGCTTTGTGTGTGGGAAATCATGTGTCACAAACTTGATTGAGTATTTAGAGGAAGTAACAAAGAGGATTGATGAGGGCAGAGCGGTAGATGTGACCTATACAGACTTCAGTAAGGCGTTCGACAAGGTTAGATCTCACAGAATACAGGGAGAACTAGCCATTTGGATACAGAACTGGATCAAAGGCAGACGACAGAGGGTGGTGGTGGAGGGTTGTTTCTCAGACTGGAGGCCTGTGACCAGTGGAGTGCCACAAGGATTTGTGCTGGGTCCACTACTTTTTGTCATTTACATAAATGATTTGGATGTGAGCATAAGAGGTACAGTTAGTAACTTTGCAGGTGACACCAAAATTGGAGGTGTAGTGGACAGCGAAGAGGGTTACCTCAGATTACAACAGGATCTGGACCAGATGGGCCAATGGGCTGAGAAGTGGCAGATGGAGTTTAATTCAGATAAAAACGAGGTGCTACATTTGGGAAAGCAAATCTTAGCAGGATTTATACACTTAATGGTAAGGTCCTAGGGAGTGTTGCTGCATAAAGAGACCTTGGAGTGCAGGTTCATAGCTCCTTTAAAGTGGAGTTGCAGGATAGTGAAGAAGGTGTTTGGTTTGCTTTCCTTTATTGGTCAGAGTATTGAATACAGGAGTTGGGAGGTCAAGTTGCAGTTGTACAGGGCATTGGTTAGGCCACTGTTGGAATATTGCATGCAATTCTGGTCTCCTTCCTATTGGAAAGATGTTGTGAGACTTGTAAGAGTTCAGAAAAGATTTACAAGGATGTTGCCAGGGATGGAGGATTTGAGCTATAGGGAGAGGCTGAACAGGCTGGGGCTGTTTTCCCTGGAGCATCGGGGTGACCTTATAGAGGTTTACAAAATTATGAAGAGCATGGATAGGGTAAATAGACAAAATCTTTTACCTGGGGTGGGGGAGTCCAGAACTGGAGGGCGTAGGTTTAGGGTGAGAGGGAAAGACATAAAAGAGACCTATAGGGCAACTTTTTCACATAGAAGGTGGTACATGTATGGAATGAGCTGTCAGAGGAAGTGGTGGAGGCTGGTACAATTGCAACATTTAAGAGGCATTTGGATAGGTATATGAGTAGGAAGGGTTTGATTAGATTTTAGATTAGATTAGATTACTTACAGTGTGGAAACAGGCCCTTCGGCCCAACAAGTCCACACCGCCCCGCCGAAGCGCAACCCACCCATACCCGTACATTTACCCCTTACCTAACACTACGGGCAATTTAGCATGGCCAATTCACCTGACCTACACATCTTTGGACTGTGGGAGGAAACCGGAGCACCCGGAGGAAACCCACGCCGACATGGGGAGAACGTGCAAACTCCACACAGTCAGTCGCCTAAGGCAGGAATTGAACCCGGGTCTCTGGCGCTGTGAGGCAGCAGTGCTAACCACTGTGCCACCGTGCCACCCACGGGGATATGGGCCGGGTATTGGCAGGTGGGACTAGATTGGGTTGGGATATCTGGTCGGCATGGACGGGTTGGACCGAAGGGTCTGTTTCTGTGCTGTACATCTCTATGACTCTATGACTCTAAGTATTAAATCTTGAAGCGTTTTGTGATTTTTTTTATGACGAGAGAGAGTTATTTCTCCTCGTGTTAATCTGTTTCTCAATCCTCTGGTATGGATAATGCTGCAGCCAATATTGACCACAGTGTCTTCATATTCAAGGAAACAAAAATACTGCAGCATGTACAATTGAGAGACAGGTATCAATTTATTTGATGACAGTAAGAGTTTTAAATGTCTGCTGCTGTTTTCACTCTGAATTGCAAGGAATCATATTCCTGTAAAAAACCTGAAATCTGAATGAGAGGTGTATATTTTGAAAATATCAGTCAGGAAAGCATAAGTTCATCTACCTTCCAGACTTCTAAATAAAAACTGGTATTCAGTTTAGATTAAGTCACAGGTAGACCAGGCAGTGAAAAAGGCTTTCGGCATGCTTGCTTCCATCGGTTAAAGCGTTCAGTATCGGAGATGGGATATCTTGTTGCAGCTGTACAAGACATTGGTGAGGCTATATTTGGAGTGCTGCCTGCAGTTCTGGTCACCCTACCATAGAAAGGATGTTATTAAATGTGAAAGAATGGAGTAAAGACTTACTGGGATGTTAACTGGACTGGAAGGTTCGAGTCATAAGCAGAGGCTGGATAGGCTGAGATTTCTTTTCTCTGAAGTGTAGGAGACTGAAGGATGACCTTATAGAGGTCTACAAAATCCTGACAGGCATAGATAAGGTAGTTAGCTAACAGCCTTTCCCCATGATCAGGATGTCTAAAACTAGAGTGCATAGGTTTAGGGTGAGAGGAGAGAGATAGAGAGAGGGGGGCAATTTTTCACCCAGAGGGTTGTAAGTATCTGGAACAAGTTGCAGAGGTAGTGGTGGAAGCGAGTACAATTTTGTCGTTTATGTAATATTTACACAAGTACGGAGGGATTATGGACCAAATGCAGACGAATGAGATTGGTTTAATGGTGAAAACTGGGCGGCATGGGCAAGCTTCCATGCTGAAGACCTCTATGGCTCTCAGTCATGCCTAAAATATAGGAGGTAAGGGAAGATCCTTATATATTCAATATTGCTTAAATTACAAAAAAAAAACAGATGTAATTTAAGAGTAAGTCATGGGAGGGCAGCTTGACGGTATGCTCCTTCTGTGGGATGTGAGAAGCCAGAGACATTTTCAATGTCCAGGATGACTACATGTGCAGAAATCTCGGAGTGCAGTCACTGAAATCTTTGGTACTGATCTGGAGCAGCAGCTGGACCTGCTGTGGGGTATGTGCAAGGTGAGGTGATTACAACACAGGGGAAGAGTGTACAGACAGAAAGGGAATAGATGACCAACAAACAGAGTAAAAGCATCAGGTACTGGCAGAAATCCCCTCTCTGGGAATATATTCCTCTCTAACAGATGTAACATCCTGATGACTACTGGGGGAGATAGGAGTTTATAGGGAAATGAAGCAAGAGGCAAGTGTGTGGGGCCATGAGTCACTCAACTACACTGGGGGAGGAGAAAATTGAGGAACTGGACAAATGCATCCATGACATCGGGGGCCGGGATGGTATGTTACTTTCCTGGTGCCAGGGTCAAGAATGTCACTGAGCACTGCAGTACATTTGAAACGGGGAGGGTAATCGGCCAGAGATCCTGTTCTGTGCTGGTACAAATGGCTCAGTTCAAAAGAGGGATAAGGTCCTGGAAGAAAAATATAGGGAGCTAGAAAATAAATTAAAAGGCAAGACCTCAAGTAGCAATCTCGGGATTACCCCCGTGCCACATGCTAGTGAGATCAGGAACTGACTGGATAACTGCACGGCAGGAGAGATGGTGTAGGAGAAAAGAACTGACATTCCTGAGGGTTGGGAGAAATGCTGGGGAATAGGGACCTGCACAAACAGAAAAGAAGCCACTATTTTCATGGGGCAGTGCCAAGGTCAGCCAGGGGAGGGTTTACACTCGGATGGCAAGGGAATGGGAACCTGAGTAGGGAGACACAAAGGGAAATGAAGATCGAAGAGAAGATAGTTAAAGTTGGAGGCAGAGGAAACAAGGCCAAGCAGCAAATAGCACCGTAGTACAAGAAAAATATGTAAAAATGTTTAAAAAAAAACAAATCTGTAGGTATTTATCTGATGATGTGGAGCAGAATAAAATAGCTGTAAACAGGTACAATATGATTGTTGTTACAAACACATTACTGTAGGGTTTTGGCTGGGAACCGAAGATTCGATACATAGAAGATAGCGTTTGCTAACACTGCAACTGTGCCTGTAACTTCGCTCAGAAATGCACATGCACGCTTTCCAGACACACTACATCGTTGCAACGTTCTGTGCATGTGTATACAGAACATGTGATCCTCCCAAACTTTCTACTATTCCCACTGAAATAACTCCACAGAAGCTGGTATCCCACCACCAAGTCACCCTTTACTGACACACGGAGAGTCCCTGACTCTGATGCAGCTCTCAGACTGACACCAGATTAACAGCCCCAATCAGGGAACTCATGTTCTATGAGGTCCACCTGGCTGACCTCGTTACAATCATTACATCCCCGCGCACTCCTTCATTCCCTTCAGCATCTGGATGCCAAGCATGCTCGAGCAGGTCATGATCTCCTATTCAACAACATCTCCCCTCCCCATTCCTGATCTACCCACCCCCAGGTCCCACCACTTACACATCCCTCATACACCCTGATACAACCCCCTCTCCCCAACCCCAAAATCCTAAGGTCCTGGGCACATGGGGGAAACAATTGAACCATTTTTCAATAAATTTCATTTACTAGTGCATGCGCAAACATTTAGGTGGATTGGCCATGCTAAATTGTCCATAAAATCCAGGGATGTGCAGGCTAGGTGGGTAAGCCATGGGTAATGCAGGGTTACAGGGGTGGGATGCTCTTCAGAGGGTCAGAATGGACCCGATCGGCCAAATAGCCTGCTTCCACACTGTAGGGATTCAAGGATACTTGGATTTTCCTTAAAGCACACTGCCCATATTTCTGCTGTCAGCAAACACAGCCTACTGAGGAAGCAGGGGCAGAAAGGAAAAGGGGGAGGGTGGCATTATTTGCAAGGAGTGAAACCAAGGCAACAATGAGAAAATCAAGCTGGTGAGTCAGTCTAGGTGGAGCTAAGAAGCAACAAGGAGTGGAACACATTGCTGGGAGTTGTCCATAGGCCCCCAAATAATAGTAACGGTTAGGTAGGAGGTGGCACTGAGCAGGAAACGAGAGATGCTTATAAAAAGGCAGCTGTAGCAAAAATGGTTGGCTTAATATCCATATAGAGTAGGCAACCTACATTAATCATAAAACTGTGGCAAATGATTCCTGGAGTGTGTACTAGATTACTTTTAGGCTAGTACATTGAGCTACCAACTAGGGAACAGATTATCCTAGATTAGGTATTGGAGGGGTTAATTAATAATCTCACTGTGCAGAGTTCTTCTGCGAAGAGAGACCATGCCATGATAGAATTCTTAGTGGCATGGAACATGAAATATTCAAACCAAATCTAGAATCCTGTATCTAAACAAGGGTACGAGGGGTGAGTTGGCTACAAGAAACTGGGTAACTTCATTAAAAGGCTTGACATTGGATAATTTAATAAATAGTTGCATATGTCACACTAGCTATACCTTGCTTTACAAAAGTATCAAAATGTGTTTCTATTCATTTGTGGGACATGGATGTTACTGACTGGGCCATAATTTATTGTCCGTGCCTAGTTGCCCTTGAAAAGGTGGGGGTGAGCTGCTTTCTTGAACCGCTGCAGTCCATGTGCTGTAGGTAAACACACAATGCTCTTAGGGAGGGAATTCTAGGATTTTGACCCAGTGACACTAAAGGAACGGCGATATATTTCCAAGTCAGGATGGCGAGTGGTTTGGAGGGGAACCTGCAGGGGTGGTGTTCCCCAGTATCTGCTGTCCTTGTCCTTCTGGATGGAAGTGGCCGTGAGTTTGGAAAATGCACATTCCAGAAAAAGGCCATTCAGCCCATTGAGTCTGTACTGGTCAAAAACAACACACACTGTTTAAATTATATTTTCCAACACTTGGCCCACAGCCTTGTATGCCTTGACATCTGCATATTTCCTAACATTTCTTAGGCTTTCTGCCTCTACCACCTTTCCAGGCAGTGAGTTCCAACTTCCCACCACCCTCTGGGTGAAAAATAAATTCTTGATATCTCCTAAAAACCTCCTGCCTGCTACTTTAAATCTCTGTCCCCTGGCCATTGATCCCTCCATCAAGGGGAAAGGTTTCTTCCTATCTACCCTATTTCATAATTTTATACATCTCAGTTGTGCTCTCTCGATCTCCTCTGCTCTAACAAAAACAGCCCTCGGCTGATTTGGCATAAATGCAGGAAGTGTGGCCCAAGTGTGATTAACAAAACAAAAGGATAGCATTGGATCCAAAAAGGAGACATATAAAGTTGCTAGAAAAACTAGCAAACCTAAGGACTGGGAGCAATTCAAAATTCAGCAGAGGACAATCAATTTATTGCTCAAGAGGAGAAAAATAAAGTATGAGCTGAAACTTGCAAAGCACGTGAAGGCATAGTGTAGAATTTTTAAAAAAAAAGACAAATATAGGTTCTTAACATCTGAAAGGGAAGAATTTATCATGAAGAACAAAGAAATGGCAGAGCAACTAAACCATTACTTCAATTATGTCTTCATGAAGAAGTCACAAATAACTTTCTAAACATACAACCAAGGGTCAACTGAGAAGAGGAAATTTAAGGAAATTAGCATTCATAAAAAATATGTTGGAGAAACTAATGGAACTAACAGCTGGTAAATCTTCAGGATTTATCCAGAGTATTTTAAAAAGTGGCTGTGGAAATAGTGGATGCTTTGGTTGTTATCTTCCAAAATTCTGTAGATTCTGGAACAATCCTGGCAAACACAACTCCATTGTTTCAAAAAAGAAGGGAGGAAAAAAGAAACAGGAATTGCTGAGCAGTTAGCCCATCATTTGCAGGGGAAATGCTGGAGTCTGTTACAAAGGAAACATAGGAAATATCAATAGGCTTAGACAAAGTCAACATGGATTTACAAAAGGGAAACCATGTTTTTGTATATTCTCTGCACTGTTCTGAGGATAGAGAAAGTGCGCACTGCAGATGCTGGAGATCAGAGGCGAAAGCATGGTGCTGGAAAAGCACAGCAGGTCAGGCAGCATCCGGAAAGCAGGAGAATCGACATTTCAGGCATAAACCCTTCATCAGGAAAGAGGCTTGTGGGTCGGGGCTGAGAGGTAAAATGGAGAGGGGTGGGGTTGGGGGGAAGTAGCTGGGAAAGTGATAGGTAGATGAAGGTGAGGGAGAAAGTGATAGGTCAGAGGGGGGATTGGCCGAAGGGTGGTGCTGAGTTGGAGGCTTGGGATTTGGATAATGTAAAGGGAAGGGGAAATGAGGAAGCTGTTGAAATCCACATTTACCCGTGTGTTTGCAGGGTCCCAAGGTGGAATATGAGGCGATCTTCCTCCAGGAATCGGGTGGTAACAGTTTGGCGGTGGAGGAAGCCCAGGACCTGCATGTCCTTGATGGAGTGGGAGGGGGAGTTAAAGTGTTCATCCACGGGGCAGTGTGGTTGGTGGGTGCGGGTGTCTCTGAGATGTTCTCTGAAATGATCTGCAAGAAGGCGACCTGTCTCCCCGATGTAGAGGAGACCACATCGGGTGCAACGGAGATGACATTGGTAGAGGTACAGGTGAATTTCTGTTGGATGTGGAAGTATCCCTTGGGGCCTTGGACGGAGGTGAGGGGAGTGGTGTGGGCGCAGATTTTGCACTTCCTGTGGTGGCAGGGAAAGCTGCTGAGATCTCTGTGGCACTTTGGCACCGTGGGCGGCACGGTGGCACAGTGGTTAGCACTGCTGCCTCACAGCGCCAGAGACCCGGGTTCAATTCCCGCCTCAGGCGACTGACTGTGTGGAGTTTGCACGTTCTCCCCGTGTCTGCATGGGTTTCCTCTGGGTGCTCCGGTTTCCACCCACAGTCCAAAGATGTGCAGGTTAGGTGAATTGGCCATGCTAAATTGCCCGTAGTGTTAGGTAAGGGGTAAATGTAGGGGTATGGGTAGGTTGTGCTTCGGCGGGGCGGTGTGGACTTGTTGGGCCGAAGGGCCTGTTTCCACACTGTAAGTAATCTAATTAAAATTAAAACTTTAATTCTGAATCCCTGTATATCCCTCATTTTCACTGCCCCAGTCCTGGTGGCCATGTCCCCAGCTGCCCAAGATGACCAAAAACCTGAGTTCATCCATAGTTCTGCTGTCTGTAGATGTTTTCTAATGGACCTGTCCAGAGATGTTATTACGCACAACTGGAGCAGGTGTGACTTGAACCTGGGACTGCACCCCAGCAACTAGGGCAGCACAGTGTACCACCAGAGCCTGGAATCTGGCTCTCACAAAATCTTATTCACCAATCCGCACTCTATCCCCTGACCAATACTGGCTCCTGGCCGATTCCACACTCACTTTTAAAGGTTTTATTCTTGAGCTGAAATCCCTCCATGTCCAGCCCTATGATCTTCGTACTCGTCTCCAGCTCTACACTCCCCCTGCTCTTCTCTAACGCCCTGCAGAATGGATTAGAAGGAGGAGAATGTGCCTTTAAGACCTCATGCTCCACTGGATGAAATGGGACTGGCTTTTGAATCACTTTAAATCAAGACAGACAGTTTTTATTTGGGTATCGGCCCCAGCGTGGAAAATCAATGGCTGCATTGCAGCATTCTCCATCTGTACAGTAGGATCACAAAGGCTCAATCAATAGGAATTGATGTGCCCATCCCTCTTTGCTCAGTTCCTGTCAGTGGAGATATTTCCATGTAGAAGGATTTCTACCTCTGTAGACCAAACCCATTAATCACTTATCTTTTTGTTACTTCAATCATATCTGTTCACAGTTACTAAATTACAGCTTTAAAACTCCTACATTTCAGTATGGCTTATCGTTTAATTCAACAAGCTGCATTTGTTTATAATTTTTATGTGTGATTGCAATACTCCACATTCTCAGATATGCTTTATCAAGTGCTCAATCTCTGGTGCACATTCCTGATGAAGGGCTTATGCCTGAAACGTCAATATTCCTGCTCCTCGGATGCTGCCTGACCTGCTATGCTTTTCCAACACCACATACAACACTGTGCACGTTAAAGGGCAGGTAAATCAAATTATAAAATTTAAATCAAAGCAATTATTTTTCCTTTTTAAAAAACATCCCCTTCAATTTCCGCCACTACTTTCCTGGCCACACTGACCCATGTGGAGATATAACACAGTGAATCACCAGATCCCTCTCAAATGGTCATTCCTCACGTTGAGGCATAAAGTGCTCTGGCAGCTTAATTGGCCATGATGGGATTCAAGGCCAAGTCTGTTCCTGTCATTGCACACTCCGTCACCTCATGGATGAGGCACCGAAGACAGGACTGGGAACCCAGACTGATTCTTTTTCCTTCCAGACTTGGTCTCGCTCTTGCTCAGGAACAGCTTAGATCAGAAAGCTCAGCGCAGGTCAGGATTCAACCTTGGGAACCTTCTGGTCTAAACAGGGCAATTGAGAGTAAGCACACTGAGCTATGGTCTGGAATGTGCTTAACTCTGGCTGGCGCGTGGGGTATGAACTTTCAGCTTTTGCAAAGTGAATCAGATCATCAACAGACAAAGGGAGGTAAAATTGTACATGATTTCCTGATCTTCCAAATGGTTCTCCCCACTTTCTAACACTAATCTATCGAGCAAATAGTACAGATAAAGGATAATTGTTCGATATGACTTTAACTATATGAGCCGCAGTGCTGGGTTGCTTCCAAGGGTTGATGATATCTTGGAACAAATAAAATAAAGGCTCTGGGATATGAACTGCCTGAAGTCATGGTTTATGTGTGCTGAAAGATATATGGATATTTTGGAGTTAAGTTCATGAAAGGTTACAAAATCACAAGTAGATTGAATTCAACAGACATGTCATCCAAGATGTGTTAACTGGTAGAACAGACAAACCATTCAGCCCCTCGGTCTGGTTGGCATGTCGGTTAAATTACATCTACTTTGGTTTTGTAACCTTTAACACACTTATCTCCAGAATATTTATCAAGCTTGCATTCTGAAAGTTTCTATTGATTCTGCAGCCTCGACAACTCTTTGTTGAAGGTAGTTCTAGGTTTCTGCTACTCTTTGGGTGAAGAAGTATGTCCTTACCTCACCCCTCAATGGGCTCGCTTGAATTTTAAGCTATTAGCCCATTGCTCTGGACTCGCCCTTGTCCTAGATAGGAGGGGGTTTGAGATTCTGGGGTGGGATCAGTTGTAGATTACAGAGGACAACCTTTAAGGTGCCATATCTGCAACCAAACTGTCGACCAAATGAGGAGGTCAAGATTGCACGGTGCATAACTGGATGAACAAGGTTGAACAGTTGTGTTTAGATTCCTCGGACACAGAGGCTATATTGGAGCTCGGAAAGGCTGTGCAAGTCTTGGCCTGAACTAATAGGATAGTGACAGAGGAAACATTTCCAATAATGAGGAATTCCAGAAATAAGGCCCATCGTCTTAATTAATATCATGTTGAAGTGAAATCAGCAAGCAAGTTAAACACAATATAAAGTGGAAAACTCCAACTTCCTTCTCTCTCTCCTGAAAGGCTATGGTGCTCGTGATCAACTGAAACTTTCAAGATTGAGATCGACAAATGTTTTGCTCAGTCAGGAAGCCACAGGATATGCTGGAATTGAGGTGCAAGTCAGTCTTAATCCAGTTAAAACCAGCAGAAGGGACACAAGGGGTCAAACAGCCTGTCTCTGTTCCTACACGTGAGCACCAAGTGAGTAAAAGAAATGCCATCATTGATCATTCCTCTCTGAAAAAATCACAGGGAACTGCCAGCACTTGTAGAGGTATAACACAGACAGGAGTGAATGTCTTCAGCAGAGAAGATTGGGTTGGGGTTTAGACTGCAGAGTGGAGTAGAAGACAAAGAGAAAAGGTTTGTGATGCACAAAAGTATCCACATGAGGAAACTGTTGTGATGCAAGCAGTTTTATGATGACTCATTGTTGACCACCAACATATCAAAATTCAAGGTGAGGTCTGAAAAAGAGTTATTACTGGACTTGGAACATTGACTCCCTCCCCACAGAAGCTGCCAGACCTGCTCTGAGAGTCTCTGTTTCTGTTCCATAGAAACACAGTCACCTGGGGATGTCTAGGATAGACTAGCATCAGGGGATTCTCTCTCTATCTCTCTCTCTCCCTGCTGGTAATATATAACCAGTACATTCTCCCCAGCAACGTGAAGATAATCACATGAGTACAATTTCAGTTATTTGGTAGAACGCCTCATCACCAGAACTTTCTAACAAGCTGACATTGTTCAGTGGGAAAAGGCTTTTCTGCCATAACGTACTGAGGGTCTGTTAATTTATGGAACACCTCTTAGAATTGGGAATGTGTATAGAGTAGTGCCCCTGTACCGTCGGGGTTAAGTTCCAGGACCTACCGCAGAAATGGGAAATTTACCTCCCGGGCAGCCCCCTGGTCCCTGGTTCTGGAATGTCCCATGTAGTCTGTTTGGGCCATGGTAAACCGCAGGTAACTGAAACTGCAGTAACCAGACTCGCGGATACGGCGGTCGCCCTGTAGTTTCCGGTCATAAATAGTAAATGTTCCAATTTGCATTTGGATGGAGACACTTAAATGTGCAATGCTCAAATGAGAAACGTGACTTTTTAAATTGTATTTTGTCACATCCAACTTACTGTCTCTCCATGGATGCTGTCTGACCTGCTGTGATCTCCAGCATACAGATTCCAGCTTCTGCAGTAATTTGCTCCTACATGTTGTTGAACTGTTTTGTAATGATCTATGAGATAATTTATGAATGAAGTGTATTTCTACAATAACATGAATACAAATTCATATCTAGCCTTACCTTTAAGGAATGGCAACAACATATGGTCAGATTTTCTAATTATAGAACGATGCTTCACGGAATATGACCATTTGGCCCATCGTGCCAATGTCAGCTCTTTGGTAGAAGCATTCAACTGGTCTCACCCTCCTGCTCTTGCCCCCCCCCCCAGCACTATAAATGTTTTCCTTTTAAATATTTATCCAATTCTCATCTGAATGCTACCAATGACTTACTTAGAGTCATAGAGTCATAGAGATATCCAGCATAGAAACAGACCCTTCGGTCCAACCCGTCCATGCCGACCAGATATCCCAACCCAATCTAGTCCCACCTGCCAGCACCCGGCCCATATCCCTCCAAACCCTTCCTATTTATATACCCATCCAAATGCCTCTTAAATGTTGCAATTGTACCAGCCTCCATCACATCCTCTGGCAGCTCATTCCATACACGTACCACCCTCTGCGTGAAAATGTTGCCCCTTAGGTCTCTTTTATATCTTTCTCCTCTCACCCTAAACCTATGCCCTCTAGTTCTGGACTCCCCGACCCCAGGGAAAAGACTTTGCCTCCGGTTTTTTGGAAAGCTGAGTTACCAGACACACATGAAAACTAACAGCAGAATTGGTATCAGATGCACATCAGCTCCTTAGGCTGTTGCAGTAAACTGTTATATTTCAGAACTGCCTTACAGTTTGCAAGTAGCTCAATCCATTGTACAATGACTTACAACTTTGCACATTTTGCGGCTGATTAAAGCTGGCAACACCTTTTAAAAAAACTATAGGTTTCTCTACACTTAGATAATAACTGAAAAGACTTTGCAGTATTAACCAGCACTGAAACGTGTTTACAGTTTTAATACTCTGGGTCAGCGAAACTCTTTGTGTATGATACAGCACAGTAGCACTCAAGAGGTGGCAACCACTAATTCATTGGGTTTAACATGCTCCTGCACATTCTGAGACAGAGACAACAAATGTTTGTGGTTATTTTTTCTGTTTGCAGCTTAGAAATTCTCAAACAAGTCCTATTCATTACCTTCCTCCATCAGATTTCCTGAGGTTTTCCTGCCAACCTAATATATACAACCCTTTTCCACGTAGCTGGGATTCCACACATGGTGTCTATATCCAGACATGGCTACTCTTTCCAGATGAACTAATGTGAACAAAACTCTTTTCTTAAAAAAAAAGGAGCAGAGCACATTTATCAAGTCTAGGAGATTCCCTAGGGTCGATACATAATTTGCACACAATCAGAGATTAAACTAACAGCTATCATTAGGCCTGCAAATTTCAAGAAAGATAATGTTACTGGAGGATGCAAAATGCGACATTTTTCAAGCCTCACATAGTGGTTTTACCTTGAGTAGAGCAGTCAGATGGACTGTATGAAATGTTCAATATTAAATAACTTATTGTAGCAACATTTTACGACATGGCTGATTCATCCAAACCAGATGTGGAGTATTTTAACATGCTTGTTTTTCTTAAACTATACCTGTAATGCATAGCATGAGGTTTTCAGAATGATCCAGACTTAATGTCTTAGGGAGCCCAGTCGTCTTGATCTGAAGTCGGGTGGAAAGAAGAAAAAAGAATTACCAACAAATGTGGTCAGCAGAACGAAACGCCTGGAATTACTGGAACTAACCATGGTGGTCGTCCTGGTTGGATCCCTAGAACATCAGGGAAACAGATGCTTTGAACAGGCAAACCGCAGTATGCCCACTGTGGAAACAAGACAGTTTGTCCCTGCTGGGAGACGTGTGGTTTCTCAAAATCTGTTCTTCGCTGGACCAGAATGGCGAAAAGCACAGACTTGTTAGTTCACCATAGCAACAGACACCTTGGATATACTAGGGGCTAAAGCTCAACAAAAATTGCATGATATGAAAGAGTGAGGCAAGTTTTGGACTATGTCCACCATATCAATAAATGTCCATGATTAAACATACCAAAAGGGGAAGGGCTCCTTCGACAGCCACCTACCAAACCCAAGGTCACTACCATTTAGAAGGACAAGTGCAGCAAATACATGGAAACACCATCCCCTGCAGGTTCCCCTCCAAGCCTCTCACCATCCTAACTTGTAAACATCCTAATATTCCTTCAGTGTTGCCAATGTTATTGGGGTCTACCTACACCACATGGACTGCAATGGTTCAAGAAGGCAGGTTATCACCATCCTCTTAAAGGGCAACCGAAATGGGTAATGAATGGCTAGGAAAGACCATGACCCTGAACGAATGAAAAGAAGTCTAATATGAGCTTTTGTGGGCTCAGTTTAAAAGCCTGTTATGGATGAGGTGAGCCTCAATGAGGTATCACTGTCTTATTCATGCAGAAAGGTACTTCCAATGTTCTCATGACCTTAAAGATTTGCACTAAGTTCCTTGCTGCTTCATAAAAATACATCAACTCGTGGTTTACAAAAGAAATTCCCAGAAATAGTCATACCATCATAAAGCATAGAGAAAAACAATTAATCCCACTCCTCTCCTCTTTCTCGGTAGCCACGTAAATGTTTCCTTTCCATTTACCCAATTCCTTTTGGAAAGTTATTGTTAAATCTTGTTCCACTGCCCTTTGTGCAGCACACTCCCTACTGTAAAAACTCACTGTGTTAAAAATGTCACTACAGCCTCCCTCGACATTTTTACCAATTATCCTGAAACTCTGAACTTGCTTCATCCTCTTGCCAGTATTAAACTAATTCCAAAAGTTGCATTTATTCCTTGTTAAGTTGTCAGTAAGCAAAATTCTCAGAACATAATACCATAATAGTTAAGTGGAAAAATGAACAAAACAAATGAATTGTCTCATCAACCTACACACTTCTTGAACAGAATAGCACAACCAAAATGACTTTGTTCAAACTCTGAAACAGTACTGATTTGTCCAAACAAGTGTCAGGGCCAAATGAAATTAAATAAAAGTGAATTAAATCTTCAATCTACTCAAAGATTCAGAACACACCAACTCTATTGTTAAAACTGCTGCACTGAAGTTTATCACATTTTAAGTTACAGCCCCCTATTCATATATTGCTGCATAAAATTGACAGATTGATTCCAATGCTAAGCGTTTGATATCCTTCCCGGCTAAAGCCTTGAGTTAATAAAAACTTACTGATGCAATGCCATAGTTAAACTCTGCACAAAGTTCCATCTCATAACTGTCACCTATTTTGTGTTGATTTCAATGTAGCCCAAGTGTCTATTACTTGAAAAATAAATTAAATGAAAGTTAGATTCTCACCTTTGGATGAAAAATAAACTGCATTTACACATGATCACAGGACGTCTCAAAGTGTTTTGCAGCTGAGCATTAGGCACTGTCATAATGTTGAAAATGGAATGGGTGATCTGTACACAGCAAGCTCCCACAAACAATAATGGGGTCACAATCAGATAATCTGGTTTGTGATGCTTTCTGGGGCTAGTGTGGGGTGCAAATGTTGAACAGTGTGCAGGGGATAACACTCCTGCTTTTTCTTCAATATAATCAATGGGATCATTTACATCCACTTGAGAGAGTAGACACTGGTTTAACATCTATCTCATCTGAAGTGTCAGAGAAATTGTTTATTTCCAGTCGGTTATGGCAGTTCCTATAGGCCACTGTCCAAATGGCTGTTTTGAACAGTTGATCATCAGCAGTATCAAGCTCAAGGCAGGGAGATTGATGAACCATTTTCCGTCTGTCTGGAATACAAAAAATCCATTTATCAATTTTTAACACTGTCTGCTCACGCACTGCTTGGCCTTTTCTCTTTGTTTTCAACTGGTGGGATGCATATATATTATATACATATGCTTATGTTATAGAGTCATTGTGCCATACCTCCAGTAATATGCATTTCAGGCCTTCACTTTTACCTTTTCCCTTTCAAAGATAAGATTTATGCTACAGGGAGCGCAGGGCAACTTGGGCCTGGCTTTAACATTCTGAGACCTGAATGTATTATCAGCATTCTGGCAACTCTTCACGTACTTCCAAAACACACAGACCTGTTCCTATTACACCAGGACACTGTGTACTGTTGTCATAGCAGAACTACTACCTCATTAAATGGGGCAAGCAACAGCCACACAGCACAGATAGTGTGCATGTTACATTTGACAAGGCTGTCATGGAGGTTGCAAGGCTGAGCATATAGAGAGCACAAGCACTTTCTCTAGAATCCGCACTCTAAGTTATGTCCCACTGCATTGGCATACAAAGACCAGCACCTTATAATTGGTGATTAATTGCTAAGAGGGTGCTGAACTAGAGGTGCCACCCTGGCAAGTTAGATCATACAAATGGAAAAATTAGCCCAAGGGCCCATAATTCCTCTGGATGTCAGGTTTTTGAAACTCCATCACCAGATCTTTCCCAAATGCCGGGACCGTTTTTCTTATTTACTGCCCTACTCTTGGTTAAACTACTCTCTCTCATGAAGCACATACTGCAGTGTAGGGCACACTGACTTGATTAGCCTTCAATCAGCAAAAGTAACTTCTAATTTATCCACCATTGGCCATTTCGCGTTCTGCTGTCTAGTCCTAAAGTCTGGAATTCTGATCCTAAACCTTTCTGCTCTCCATCACACCTTCTCCCTCTTTAAGAGCATCTTTAAAATCATAAGACCATAAGACATAGGAGTGGAAGTAAGGCCATTCGACCCATCGAGACCACTCTTCCATTCAATCATGGCTGATGGGCATTTCAACTCCACTTACCCGCATTCTCCCCGTAGCCCTTAATTCCTTGTGACATCAAGAATTTATCAATCTCTGCCTTGAAGACATTTAACGTCCCGGACTCCACCGCACTCCGCAGCAATGAATTCCACAAGCCCACCACTCTCTGGCTGAAGAAATGTCTCCGCATTTCTGTTCTGAATTTACCCCCTCTAATTCTAAGGCTGTGTCCACGGCTCCTAATCTCCTTGCCTAATGGAAACAATTTCCTAGCATCCACCCTTTCCAAGCCATGTATTATCTTGTAATACATGATAACTCAAACTCTTTGGCCAGAGGTCAGCTGTTCAAATATGTCTTTACAATGCTTAGTGCCAAATTTTGAATCAGACTCTCTCCATGTAATACCTTGGGACATTTTTATTATGTTAAAGGCACTACTTAGATGCAAGTCAATGTTGTTTTTGATAAAATGGAATAGGGAAGAGCAAAAAAAAAATTTATTACAGAAGAGAAGACCAGACAGGCTTTTCTTCCTCATGGTTGTGTTTCCTCGTTAAACTCATTCCAGCCCCTGAACCAAGGGGGAAATGGTGAGCAGATCGGGAGAATCATGAGAGCAGGGGGTCTCCTGACATCCCACTTCCCAACCAAGATCTGAAAGCCAATGATTCTGACTCGTGAGCAGCAAGAGACTTATTTCCATGTATTCAGATACTCCCAGTGGCTCTGACTTCCATAATTATGAAGTGCTTTGAGAGGTTAGTTATGGCTCACATCAACTCTAGCCTCCCAGTCTGCCTCAGTCCCTTGCAATTTGCTGACCAACACAACAGGTCCACAGCAGACACAATCTCCCTAGCCCTACACTCATCCCTGGAACATGTGGACAGTAAGGATACCTACGTCAGGCTTCTACTCATTGACCGCAGCTCCGCCTTCGACAATATAATCGCCTGCAGACTAATCTCCAAACTCCAAGACCTAGGTCTTGGCTCTGCCCTCTACAACTGGATCCTCAGCTTCCTGACCCACAGACCACATTCAATGAAGATAGACAACAATACCTCTCCACAATTATCCTCAACACCACCACCACGCAAGGAATGCACACTCAGTCACCTACTGCACTCCCTGTACCCTCACAACTGTGTCACCAAATTCTGTCTGAACGCCATCTACAAGTTCACTTATGACACCACCAGGATAGGCCGGATATCAAACAATGACAAGCCAGAGTACAGGAAAGAGATAGAATGCTTGGTGGTGTAATGATAACAATCTCTCCCTTAATATCAGCAGAACTAAAGAATTCATCTTTGACTTCAGGAAGAAAGGAGAAGCACACGCCTGTATCTACATCAACGGTGCTGAGGTGGAGATGGTCGAGAGCGCTAAGTTCCTCAGAATGCCGATAGCCAGCAATCTGTCCGTGTCCACCCACATAGATGTGACAATCAAGGTGACATAACAATGTCTCTCCTTCCTCAGGAGGCTTAGGAAATTCAGCAGGTCTATAAGGACCCTCACCAAATTTTACTGACGCACCATTGGAAGCATCCTATCCTGGGTGCGTCACACTTGGTAAGGTAACTGCTCTGCCCAAGACTGTTAGAAACTACAGAAAGCCCAGTCCATCATGCAAGCCAATGTCTCATCCATGGACTCCATCTACACTTCTCGTTGCTGCATAGAGGCAAACAACATCATCAATGACCCCGCCCACCCCAGTCATAACCTCTTCCACTTCTTCCATCAGGCAGAAGATACAGAATCTTGAACACATGCACCAACAGGTTCAAGAAGAGCTTCTTCCCCGCTGTTATTATACTGCTGAATGGACCTCTCACATTTCAAATTTAATGTTGATCTTGCTTTGTGCACCTCCTGTGCAGTGTAACCCTGTATGCCTCACTCTGTTTAAGCACTATATGATCTGTATGTCTTTGTATGTTGTGGTCTGCCTGTGCTGCACATAAAACAAAACTTTTCACTGCGTTTAGGTACATGTGATAACAATAAATCAAATCAAATCCAATCTTGTCTCACTGATCGTTGAGGTCCCATTCTTCCACCTGCCAGATCGAAACCAGACAGTGACAATTCCCAACATAAAGGTCAAAACAGTTATCCAGTGAGTCCAAATGACCATTTGCTCCACTGGCCCTCCATCAGTCACCAACATCTCAGATCACAGTCCATGGGCAGCAATCTCACACACTTCCCAATGGACAAAGCAAGGTGCCAATTTGCCTTAGCCCACCATGGCTGGGGTCAATCCACAGGAACCACATGGGACAGCAGTGGACTGCCGCAATGACCAGGTACATAGTGAAGTTTTAAAGGCAGCAGGTGTGCCAGGAATCCTTGAAGATTCCACCGACACAAGTGGGAGAGTACAATGAGAGGGAGGCCACTGGGGAATGATGTACCGGTAATGAAGTTGGTCTGCGAAGATAGCATAGAGAAAAACCCATCACTCAACTCACCAAATTTGACACTTAGCTAATTTCTTGTAAGATTTCACCGTATAAAAGTTAAATTGTTCTGTGCTATGAATATCTTACAGGATAAAAGATAAAGAAAAAATGATCCAACACGTGTTGCAACTGCTGTCATTATGTTGGCAGTCTAAAATCTTAAATCATCTTTACCATCAAATCATTACTTCTCTTTTTATGGCTGTGCATTCGTGTTTCTGTGGATCTCAACATGCACAGAAATTCTTGGTGAGCATATCACCTGGCTATCTAGCAGACACACAATCGAGAGGAGCATTAATAACCATCTCCCAGCTACAAAGGTGCAAGAGAAAAATGTATTTCAGTAAGGTGATTAGTGTTGAGCTCCCAAAAACAGCTAAAAGATGAAAGGGCTATATTATCCAGAAATTTCACTGGGGTCTGTTATCTTGACTGCTGGTAGCGATGCATTAAAATGTTTTCATTTATATAACACCTTCCATGACCAGAAGTCACAATACACTTTTACAGCCAATTAAGTACTTTTGAAGCACAGCATGGTTCCACAAACAGCAATCAACAGATCATCAGTTTTTATGATGCTGATTAAGGGGTGAATTTTGAGGAGAGTCCGATGACTACTTCCCTGTGCTCCTTCACTGTGGCACCACAACTCTTTCACAGAGAGCTGACGATCCTCCAGTTTAGCATTACATCCAAAAGATGTACTGCCGGTCAGACCACAACCCCTCACTACGGCACTGGAATGTAGTTTTATCCTGAAGTGGAAGTTAGAAAAGAACCTTGTGACTCAGAAAGCCACCAACTAGGTCACTGATGAGAGTCATTCTGTCTAAAGTTATAAGTTTGTAGGTTCTAGTTGAAAAGCCATACTGATGCTAAGACAAGACCACCGCAAAGTTTCCCCTGGTTGGATTTCTTTGATTTTGAAATTCCTGCTTCAGTCTTGACAGTCAGAAATTGTGTAACCTTGACACAAGTTACAGTAATGACCCTTCCATATGTGCAGGGGAAGAAAATGGCAGGATTGGTCAGGATTATAATGACAATGCAAAGTGTATCTAATTGCGATTCAGAGTTTGCCTGAGTGAGATGGTAAGAACATCATCAAAATAGATTCATTATCAGTTCTGAAGAAAAGTCATATTGGAGTCAAAACATTAACTCTTTCTCTCGACACAGATGCTGGCAGACCTGCTGGGTTTAGTCAGCACTTTCTGTTTTTAGTTATTATTTAAATAGATTATCTAGTTATCACTGACTCGCTGTTTGTAGAAACACGTTGTGTTCAAGAGTAATAATAAATCAAATGACAACTGAGCCAGCAAACCCTAAAGAGCTTTCTCACAATATAATTTCAAATAAACCTTGATAAGATAGGAACAAATGTGAATTCTCTTATCCTCACAGCAGTTGCATGGGAGCCTCATCTTTACAGATGTGATTTTTTTTTTATTTCTTTGACCACAATCAGACCCATTGTATCATGTCACCATCATCTATCCACCTCTGCTTATAATCAAAAAAAACCTAACAATAGGTTGATGATTTGAGCTGTAAGACCTCAACAATACATAGTTGAGCACTGCTTATAACATCTGATTCAACCCATTGTTATACTCATAATGGATTCGGACTGATAGAAATTTGGCTGCAAAAATGGGTTAGACATTTTCGCCTCTTTGAACAAATTTCCCTCCAGATGCAAACTACCTAATTGCTGGCTTTCCAACTATCACTGACATATGGAAAATCTAATCTGATTGGCACATATTTCATTGCGCAAAACAGTGATTTTCATTAATTTTCCTGACTTCCCAAATTTCAGTCAGACAGCGCTAACCGTTTTTGATATGGAGTAATAATATTTTTCCAGTTGGTTCTGGATAGCCTTTGTAAATCTTTCCACATACTTAGTGCTAAATTTAAGAAGGAGTATTTATACAAAGTTGCAAGCTTAATTTACTTCAATTAAATTAAACAAAAATATTTTTGCGTTTGGATGACAGGCCACCATTTTTAAACATTTCCGATAAATAGTTTACCACAGTTGACTTAAAGCCATGGTCTAGTGGCTTTATTGGTAATGGTAGCATAACACAATACATTAAGTCCAGAAGTCAATTGCGTGGAAATGTCAAATGGGAGGAAATCTTTGAGCAAAGCCAAGCACTCCCTTGACGTCATCATCTTTGTCCCATACCTTGGCAATGGAAACACACAAGACACAGTATGTGGATAAGTAAAGCAATTTTATTAATGCTTTATAATATTTAAGCGGTGCTTTATGTTTCGGGTAAATATTTACACATGATCAGACATTGTTCAGATTGTAATCCAGAAAAGTTGATTGTGAGCTGGAGAAGTGAGAGTGTACCACTTTGAGCATATATCTGTGATGGTGTCTCATCTCATCAGTATTTCAATTCCAGTTGATTCACAACAGAGACCATATAGTCAATCCTGCAACACAGAAAGAGGCCATTCCATCCACAGCTTTGTGCGGATTCTTTGAAAATGCTGTCAAATCAGTCCTTGTAACATGTTCTTTCCTCTTGTCTTTGAAATTATTAAAACTGTGTCATGTGATGTTTTTTATTTATTCATGGGATGTCGGCCTCACTAGCCAGACAACATTTATAGCCCATCCTTCATTGTCCAGAGGGCAATTAAGAATCAACTATATTGCTGTGGGTCTGGAGTCACATGTAGGCCAGACCAGGTCATGATGGCAGATTTCCTTCTCTAAAGGACATGAGTGAACCAGATGGGCTTTTCCCCAACAATCAACAATGGATTCATTGGACTTACAATTCTACATTTTTTTTATTGAGTTCAGATTTCACCATCTGCCATGGCAGGATTCATAACTGGGTCCCCACAACATTACCTGGGTCTCTAGATTAACAGTCCAGCCATAATATCGCTGGGCTATCCCCTTCCCTACAATATTAACTCATGTAATATATATCACAGTGACTGAGAGCGATTATGAAGTTTATGAACAACTAACTACTACTGAATATGACATCTCAATCTTGTGCATATCGTGTGGGCACAATGCTGAATGATATTGCTATTACCTCATCAACTGTCAGATTGTCTGTATCGTACTGCCCAGACTGACTGATAACAAGAGCGTCATATGTCAAGGTGACACCTTGCCTCCAGTCCAGATTCTCACTTCCTCCAAAGTTTGTCAGCAACATTGCTAAAGACGTATCGTGTATAACAGTTAAGTCTTACCTGTTGTTATGTCACATCCAACATTTTATACTGCTGCTAAACATGAGCATTAATTCCTGCTGTTTCTATCAATTAATCATTTATTCATGGGTGGGCATGGGGAGAAGAGAGAAGGGTACCCTCAGCAATTCCTGATGAAGGGCTTTTGCCCGAAACGTCGATTTTCCTGCTCCTCGGATGCTCCCTGACCTGCTGTGCTTTTCCAGCACCACTCTAATCTTGACTCTGATCTCCAGCATCTGCAGTCCTCACTTTCACCTACCCTCAGCAATTGCCTATTCTTGTAGTTGCCAACTGAATGGCCCCTTGATTGTGACAGAGCTCTGGATGCCAAATTAATAGGTTATTTTTCACATTACAGCAACTATGCAACTAAATGATTTTTTTAAAAGTGATCATTTTGTAACTTAAACTTAAACAGAAAATCATTGGCACCAAGAAAATCCCAGAGCTACCAAAATAATCTAGAACCTAACAGGGATGTCATTGCTTCTGCAGGAACACAATCACACAGGCTACTTCAGAATAACAGAATGTGAAGTCACAGGAACAATTCAGGGTCAGGTGGCAATTCCGTCAAAAGTACTGATTATATGTGAATTATATTAATACAAAATAACAATAAAAGCTTTCTTTCCATTTCAAGATTTAAAGAAGGTTGCATAGGAATGCTTCATCCTACAGTTTTAAAATATTCTAGAGGGTAGTTTGTATTTGCAGATGTGGAATTTTAAGCACTAGTCAAAATTTAAAGACGTTAGACACCAAAAGTTAAAAGTTGTTGAAGATTGCTGTCTGTACTGTTTCGAACATCTTAAAAGATAGAAGAATCAGGGATACAAGAATGCTCAAGGTTGATCATGGGAAACTCAACAGGTAGCACACTCAACTTTCAGTCAGGTTTTGTGAGTTGAAGCCACAGTCCAGGGACTTAAGCACAAAAGCTGACATTCTTCCAGTGCCGTACTGGCGGAGTGCAGCACTGTTGAAGGTGCCCTCTTCCAAATAAGATTTACTGAAGCTCAGTCGGCGTTCACAGCTGGATATATTTCATGCCACCATTCCAAATTTGACTCGAGAGATCTTGCATTGTTGAGGCCAATATTTATTCCCCAGCTAATCCACAAAATTACCTGGAGTCATCGCTCTGCCTTTTATGGGAGCTTGCTTTGTACAATTGGAGTGTTGCGTTCCTTACATTACATAAATGTACTATCTTTCAACTTTTAACCATGCAGCTACTAATGGGAGTTCCCCTAATTGTTATCTCAACTTCAGAATGATATTTCGCCAGATGGCCACTGTTAGGACCTTGTGGTATTTGCCACCTCCACTACACGTGGTACTGGACAAGGAGCATGTAAAATGGTTACAAAACCTCTTTCATCTTTGCTTTGGCTTGGGCCTATAAAGAGGTTAGTGACCAAAACACACCACTGTGGCAAATCTACAAGAGTGGCTTTATTCTTGGATAACAAGGTTTGTTGCATGATAGTAATAGGTACAAGTAAATTTGGTCAGAAGTAATTACAAGGACCTCAGGGAGCTGGTTACAGATGCATCTGCTCCCTCTGAAAGCAAGACCAGAACACCTTGGGTGGTACTATTGTAACCTGAACATTAACCCCTACAAAACCATTAAACAAAGACCGCAGGCCAGTGGAAATAAATGGAAGTTTGTATGTTCTCAATTATTTAGGGCTACTAAGATGGTGATTATCAATTCTGTATTTGATTAAAATATAACTTCAATTCTGAAAGAAATCAAAAGGTGTCAAAATTGGCACTAACAAAGGCTGTGGGTGAAATTTTCCTAAGTTCAGTTAAAGTGTTTTCTTGAGTGAGATTTACGGTGTCTGGTCTGAGATGACTCAGAACAGTCTTTCTCACACAATCTTCAACTATTCATATGGGGAATCTTGTGTGCTGCAGTGGCAGTGTCCTCTAAACCAGAAGGCCTGGGTTCAAGACCCACCTGCAGCAGAGGTGTATAAAGAGAGCTCTGATTGGGTTGATATAGGAAAATATCTGCAGCTAGCTTCTTGGGTGCCTTCCTTCGATAATCAGTCAGTAAGAGACGTGAAGATGGTGTAGAGCCTCTGGGGTTCATGCCATTGGCTTCACACTTGAAGGCCAGTTGCACCTCCTTTCAGACACTGGAAGCCAGGAACTGACTCTCACACTGTGGTTTTCCACTGAGGACATAGCCCAGCGGAAAGGAAAGCTCCTGCTCTACTTCCTAAACCAGGCCCTGGAAGCCCTTGTGGATGAGGGCTGGACAGAATGCCAGTCTTTTTCCTGAGGCCACACTATCTGACCAAATTACAGCCTGTAATTACAGTCAAGGTAATTACAGTCAGTATTGTGCCCTGGGTGGAAAGGGCTGCCCAGCATGCAGGAGAAGGTGAACAAACTTCTGAGCTCCAAAAGGGTAAATGTTATCTTCTCCTTGAAATGTGGGAATCTTGCTCCATTCTTCTCTCTGCTACTCGCAGGGCCACCACTCAGCCGAACCTACCAATGCATGTACCTCTCAACATGCACTACCATTATCACATGTAACCCCCACCTCAGCTCACAAACATTTATCCCTTCCTGCCCTCTGCACTTCCCACTCATCCAGATCTCTCATCATCTCTCTTGCTCCTAAGTCACCACTAACTGCTCTTCCATTCATTTACAGCATACTCGATCTTTCTTTTTGCAGGAAGTAGCCCAACCACACTCCCCCCAGACTAATCTCAACGGCTCTCTGACTGACCTACCTGTAACCTCAAGCTCCTGACCTACAGGACTGACCAAAGGCCAAGTCCCTAGATTGCAAGGACACATACCTTGGACTCTGATAGCAGCAAGTACTTGACTGATTGTTTCAAACCTCTGGAATGGACTTAGACGAGCTCCATTGCCGAATGTGACAACATCTTCAAAATGATTACCGACTCTCTACTTAGAGAGTAGTAGGGGCGTGGAATGCTCCGCCTAGAACAGTGGTAGACTCGCCAACTTTAAGGGCATTTAAATGGTCATTGGATAAACATATGGATGAAAATGGAATAGTTGAAGATAAATAGGCTTCAGATTGGTTCAACAGGTCAGCCCAACATCGAGGGCCGAAAGGCCTGTACTACATTGTAATGTTCTATGTTCTATCACCCTGGTAAAGGCTGCTTCCCTTTGACTTTCACACAGAGTAATTTGCTTGAAGCAGATGCAGTGTTTTTGCTATGTAAACCCGCTTCCTGTGTAACAGCATGGAGCCACACAGTGACATATCCACTACCTGCCTTGACTGTCCATGCTCACCATCACAAGCTGTCCTCCTCTACCTCCACATTAACAGGAACGCAACCACAGAGGCTGTGAGCTTGTAGCTGAGCAATGAAGAAACTGTGCACTAAAGAAGCAGGCTAAGAGCTCTACAAAACTCTGGCTAGGCTACAGCTGGAGTGCAGCTCTGGTCGCCTCGATAGAGGAAGGAAGCAGTTGAACTGAAAGGGATGCAGAAGAGATTGATCAGGTTGTTGCCTGGGATGGAGCAGCTCAGTGCTGAAGAGAGGCTGAATCAGCTCGGGTTGTTTTCCTCAGAGGAGAGAAGGCTGAGGGGGAAGTTTGATTGAGGTGTATAAGATTATGAGGGGCATGGCAGGGTGGATGGGAAGCAGCTGTTCCCCTTGGTTGAAGGGTCAGAGGCTTAGAAAGGTTTTGAGGAGAAAAGGCTTTTACCCAGAGGGTGATGGGGTTGGAATGCACTGCCTGGGAGGATAGTTGAGGTGGGAATCATCACAGCCTTTAAAAAGGATGAGCACTTGAAAGTTCATAACATTCAAGGCTCAATTGCCGGAAAGTGGGATTTCCACATGTTGGTGCAGACTTGATAGGCCAAAGGGCCTCTTCTGTGCTACATGCCTCTATGAGTGTGACGCATCCACTACAGATCTATGTGTGTCTCTGCAAGCAAGTCCCGGAGCTCCAAAGTGTTGAAGGGCTGATTTGGTGTGAGAAATGGCCCAAGAGCAAGGAGGATGATGTGGTGAGGATGGTGAGTTGCCGATGCCAACTGTCACAGACAAGGGGTCGAGGAGGATGGTCAATGTGAAGAATACAGATTCACTGTTGCAAAGTAGCAGTCAGACGGCTGGATGAAACAACAAGTCAGCTGCTCTCTTTGAGAGTGTTCAAATTCCCAATGGGTGGAAATCACATGTCAGGAGTTTGTACTATCTAGTTTCTTGGTGAGAGAGGGCGGGCTTAGAAATGGGATTTAATCGGAACTTTAATGAGATGAAAGTGCATGGCAAGGTTGTAATGTCACCATTCAAGACAAAGAAACCAGAATCATTTTTCTCAGCATTGAAATTCTGATTGTTTCATTCTCTCCCATATTTCCCACCATTCTCACTGTTGCTCATGCCACATTAGAGTGGGAAACATTACATGCAGTATATTTCATAAAACAAACATTTCAAAGGCTGAAATAACTGTGATAGCTACTCTAACAATCGAACTCATAACCAAAATGCAAAAAACATGAAACAATGCAGTCATATAATAACGTGGGCTTCACTCCACATAAATCATTTTAAGTGAATTATAGGATTCAGCTTAGCCAGTGTTGAGGTCAAACACATTATTCTAGTGAGGAGTTTACATCGTGGGAGAAAAACCAACTGTATAACAGCGAGTAGCTAATTGTTAATCGTTGGAACAAACTCTCTCCGAATCACTTCCTTGACAGTACTGCGGCTTTGCTTCCTTTGTTCTTTGAATGGGATGTGGCTGTTACTGAGAAACATTAGTGCTTGTTGCCCATCCCTCATTGTCCCTGAATTGCTTGGCTACTTGAGAGGGCAGTTTATAGTCAATGCCACTGCTGTGGGTCTGGAGTCACATGTAGGCCACCAGGTAAGGATGGCAGCTTCCTTAGAGAGGGTTTTTAATGGCAGTGCATGATCATTCTCACTGTCATTATGATTAGATTAGATTCCCGACAGTGCGGAAACAGGCCCTTCAGCCCAAACAGTCCACACCGACCCTCTGAAGAGTAACCCACACAGACCCATTTCCCTCTGACTAATGCACCTAACACTACGGGCAATTTAGCATGGCCAATTCACCTAACCTGCACATCTTTGGACTGTGGGAGGAAACGGAGCACCCGGAGGAAACCCACGCAGACACAGGGAGAATGTGCAAACTCCACACTGACAGTTGCCCAAGGCTGGAATCGAACCTGGGACCCTGGTGCTGTGAGGTAGCAGTGCTAACTACCGAGCCACCGTGCCACAAGGAGCATTAAATGTTGGAGAAAGCAAACTGACAGGTACTCAGTGGAACAGTTTTGTTTAAAAAAACTAAGTTTGTTTAATACTCAATCAACTATTATTGAGACATGCTTTGTGTGATAGATTTATTATTTCATAGAATCCCTACTCAGATTAGATTAGATTACTTACAGATTAGATTAGATTACTTACAGATTAGATTAGACTACTTACAGTGTGGAAACAGGCCCTTCGGCCAAACAAGTCCACACCGACCCGCCGAAGCGTATACCACCCAAACCCATACTCCTACATTTACCCCTTCACCTAACACTACGGGCAATTTAGCATGGCCAATTCACCTAATCTGCACATTTTTGGATTGTGGGATGAAACCGGAGCACCCGGAGGAAACCCACACAGACACGGGGAGAATGTGCAAACTCCACACAGTCAGTCGCCTGAGGCGGGAATTGAACCCAGTCTCTGGCGCTGTGAATCAGCAGTGCTAATCACTGTGCCACCGTGCTACAGTGTGGAAACAGGCTATTTGGCCCATTAAGTCCATGCTGACACTCCGAAAAGCATCTACCTAGACCTATCCCCATCCTCCCACCCTATCCCTGAAACCCTGCATTTCCCATGACTAACCCAACTAGCCTGCACATCCCTGGACACTTCGGGTAATTTACCATGGCCAATCCACTCTAACCTTTACACCTTTACATTCCTCAGATAGAGCTGGGATTCGATCCCATTCCCCTAGAGCATCAGGATGACTAGCCCTGTGACATTACTATCAAGTCATCATCGAGCCTTGAAATATTTCACTTCTATAATAAATATTTACAGCCTCATCTTAGTGCAAACCTTCAAGGCCAGATGTTACTGTTTAAAAATTCAACCTGTGCACATTGAAAGCAGATTTAGTGATTTCTCGTCAGCCCACTCATAAAATCCTAATTGGGGCCCATCTGACATTTATTATTGCTGTCTCCTCCCCAGTACGCCACCACACTACAGGGGTGGAGAGAGAGAGAGAGAGGTTGGGAGAGAGAGAGAAGGGGAGAGAGAGAGACAAAGAGAGAGGGGTAGGGGGAGAGACAGAGAGGGGGAAGGGGGAGAGGGAGAGGTAGAGGGAGAATGAAGGGGGGGGGGGGTAAGAGAGAGAGAGAACATGACAGAAGAAGGCAGCTCTTAACTCTCGCTATCCTGTAGCCTTGCTTATCTATATTGTGTGATGCTGCAAGGAGAGCTACAGTCTTGCTCCCCGGCCAGCTGAATAAACAGGAAGTAAATGCGGTTAGATGATTAAATCCAGCAGCTATCTTCAAGGGTTAAATTTCACCGTGGAATGTGCTTGTCCATGAACTCACACTGAGCACTATTCACCCATCATCAGCTGTGCTTGCTGACCTACCTTCAGGCTCAAGAAAGTTCAAAACACAAACAAATAAGGGTCACGGACTAGATGTGTCAATAGCTAAGCGTGAATTTAATAAGGTCTATTATCATTGTATTTCCCACTGCCCTTTCAGTATATTTGATGAAGAAATACGCCAGATAAAACCCAGAACTCTTATCTGCCGGAGGCAAATTCTGGCAACTTACTCAACGTTAGTTTCCGAGCACATTTCACAGTTAAATTGTATGGCAACAAGTTTGTTGATGCACAACAAGTTCACATAACCGAGGTTATTAAGATCTCCATCTGGTTCTGACTAATAAGACCCTGGGAGAATGCAATCTGTGTGTTGTAACGGGCAGCTAGCTAAAGCTGAATGCAGAATCTCATTGTGCACTAAGCTTTTGCAAAAGATAGTGTTTCAGCAGGTCGAAATACAGGAGGAAGCAATGGCAGGGCTGAACATTACTGGAGACCCTGGGATATCCCACATCTGAACCAAAAGGGTATCCTGAAATTGCACTTGCTTCCAGTGGTACAAACTCTCCACAGAGTCATAGGGATGTACAGCATGGAAACAGACCCTTCCATCCATCCCGTCCATGCCGACCACATATCCCAACCCAATCTGGTCCCACCAGCCAGCACCCGGCCCATATCCCTCCAAACCTCCTCGCATGTTTTCATTCTAAAAATCACTTGTGGGACGTGAGTGTCACTGGCTGGGCCAGCATTTATTGCCCGTCCCCAGTTGAGAAGGTGGTGGTGAGCTACCTTCTTGAACCACTGTAGTCCATGTGCTGTAGGTTGACCCACAATGTCCCTGGGGAGGGAATTCCAGGAACTTGACCCAATGACAGTGAAGAAATGGAGATATATTTCCAAGTCAGGATGGTGAGTGACTTGGAAGGGAACTTGCAAGTGTAGTGCTCCCATCTATCTGCTGTCCCTGTCCTTCTAGATACTAACAGTCATGAGTTTGGAAATTGTTATGTCAGGATTTTTAGAGAATTTCCTTGTAGATAATATGCACTGTTGTTATTGAGTGTCAGTGGGAGAGGGAGTGAATGTTTATGAATGTGTTGCCAAACTGGCAGGCTGCTTTGTACTCGACGATTTTGAGCTTCTTGAGTGTTATTGGAGCTGTACTTATCCAGGCAAATAGAGGATATTGCATCAGAGACAAAAACAGAAATTACTGAAAAAACTCAGCAGATCTGGCAGCATCTGTGAGAAATCACAGTTAACATTTCAGGTCAAGTGACCCTTCCTCTGAAGCAGGGCGGAACATGCAAATTCGATACAGACAGCCATTCAAGGCTGGAATCAAACCTGGGTCCCTAACACTTTAAGGCAGCAATGCTAACCACTGAGCCGCTGTGCCAACGAAGTGGCTCAGGATAAAGCAAGTGTGGTGGGAAAAAAGGGTAAAGAATTGATAGGGACCAGTCTATGAAGAGATTCAGATAAGCAGGCACCAATCAAAGAAGGAATTCTTGTATGCAAAGGACCAAAGAAGAGAGTTGAATAAGAAAGGACTACTGAAGAGAATCACTTCAGTCCGCTGCACCTGCTCCCAGGAGGACCAGTTCCAAATCCGTACAACCCAGATGTCCTCCTTCTTCAAGGACCGCAATTTCCCCCCAGACTTGGTCGACGATGCCCTCCACCGCATCTCTTCCACTTCCCGCTCCTCTGCCCTTGAGCCCCGCCCCTCCAACCGCCACCAGGACAGAACCCCACTGGTCCTCACCTACCACCCCACCAACCTCCATGTACAGCGTATCATCTGCCGTCATTTCCGCCACCTCCAAACGGAACCCACCACCAGGGATATATTTCCCTCCCCTCTCCTATCAGCGCTCCGAAAAGACCAGTCCCTCCGTGACTCCCTCGTCAGGTCCACACCCCCCACCAACCCAACCTCCACTCCCGGCACCTTCCCCTGCAACCGCAAGAAATGCAAAACTTGCGCCCACACCTCCCCCCTTACTTCCCTCCAAGACCCCAAGGGATACTTCCATATCTGCCACAAATTCACCTGCACCTCCACACACATCATCTATTGCATCTGCTGCACCTGATGTGGCCTCCTCTATATTGGGGAGACAGGCTGCCTACCTGCGGAACGGTTCAGAGAACACCTCTGGGACACCCGGACCAACCAACCCAACCACCCCGTGGCTCAACACTTCAACTCCCCCTCCCACTGCACCAAGGACATGCAGGTCCTTGGACTCCTCCATCGCCTGACCATAGCAACACGACGGTTGGAGGAAGAGCACCTCATCTTCCGCCTAGGAACCCTCCAACCACAAGGGATGAACTCAGATTTCTCCAGTTTCCTCATTTCCCCTCCCCCCACCTTGTCTCAGTCAAATCCCTCGAACTCAGCACTGCCTTCCTAACCTGCAATCTTCTTCCTGACCTCTCCGCCCCCACCCCACTCCGGCCTATCACCCTCACCTTGACCTCCTTCCACCTATCGCATTTCCAACGCCCCTCCCCCAAGTCCCTCCTCCCTACCTTTTATCTTAGCCTGCTGGGCACACTTTCCTCATTCCTGAAGAAGGGCTTATGCCCGAAACGTCGATTCTCTTGTTCCTTGGATGCTGCCTGACCTGCTGCGCTTTTCCAGCAACACATTTTCAGCACTTCAGAAGCAGCCAATCAATAAAGGGATGTGTATAGGAAAGGACCAGTCAATGTCAAAAATCAGTTAAGAAGAGACCAACCAATGTCCAGAATGAGTGAAGAAGAGCCCAATAAGTGAAAGAAACAAAAACCAATAAGTGAAAGGATTTAGATGAGGAGGAAAAAGAGATTTAGATATGAAATATGTTAAGAGATTCAGATTTAGCCTTAAAGGAAAGCTTAAATACAATTATCCCTATTTAACTCGAAGCTAGTGTTGACCCTCTGATATTCAGCATAGTAGACATAGATAAATCATTAAATCAAATGGTGGCAGCTGAGATGAGCAGCAACATGTCAACTGAAAATAAATCAAAATGAACCTTGAAATATATTTTTTTGCAAAAAAGAAATGTACCAGGAAATTCCATGACTTCTCTATACAGTGAAGTAATCTGGAAAGGACGAGTGCAGGGCAAACCATGCATGTCCGGCAGAGCTTACCAAGTATTAGCTCAGTCAGTTTGCTTGTAGTTCCGATTCCTGAAAACCATCTTGCTCACCCACAAGCAAATGGATCCACGTCAGCAAAGATATCAGCGAGAACTCCGGACGGCTCCATACAGTCTGCATTTGCAATGAGCTGTCTATGACACGTTGTGTGATGGGATTTAGAAGAAAATAGTTTCCTCACTGTTTCTAATCGAAGCGTCAATTCCAGACTCCTGGAATGAGATGGGAAGGCATGTTTCCCGATCTAGGCAGAAGTGGGTACTGCAGATGCTGGAGATTAGAGTCAAGATTGGAGTGATGCTGGAAAAGCACAGCAGGTCAGACAGCATCCGAGGAGCAGGAAAAGGTTGAAGAGCTTCAGGGCAGAGGAGGTGACCTGGGGGTTGCAGTGAGGCAGAGACTCACTGAGATCTTGTAGAGAAAGGAGAACTTCTTCAAGGTAGGCATCCTTTGGAAGAGTTGAAGAGCTTCAGGGCAGAGTAGATGACTTGGGGGTTGAAGTGAGAGAGGTTGAAAAGCTTCAGGGCAGAGGAGATTCCTAATGAAGGGCTTTTGCCTGAAATGTCGATTTTCCTGCTCCTTGGATGCTACCTGACCTGCTGTGCTTTTCCAGCACCACTCCAATCTCATCTTTCCCAATCTTCCTACTGTAGGTATGTAATGAAGAGAGGCTCATTCTAAGCTGAAGGAAGGTTTGACCTTTAAGACCAGTGGATGTAATAAACCAGTTCTATGCATGGGGAGCACAGGTATGTCGATTCTCTCCTGCAACCCAACAAGAGTCACCAACCCAATCAGAGAGAAAGCAAAGAATACCGAACAAATTCGAGATGCCTTACAGAGAAAATCAGAGTAGGGGTAGGCCACTCGGCCCTTTGAACCTGCATTGTCATTCAATCTGATCATGGCTGATCATCCGACTCAGTCCCCTTTTCCTAATTTCTCCCTATACCCTTTGATCCCTTTCGCCATTTGAATGACATCTATCTCCTTCTTGAAAACATTCAATGTTTTGGCTTCAACCGCTTTTTGTGGCAGAGAGTTCCACAGGCTCCCCCACTCTCTGGGTGAGGACATATCTCCTCATCTATGCTCCAGGGCCTATCTGAATCGTTCAACTATATCCCTGGTTTTGGACTCCCTGGACATTGAGAACATCCTTGTTGAGAGTGTGGTGCTGGGAAAGCATGGTAGGTCAGGCAGCATCCGAGGTGAGTCATCCAAAGAGCGGCCTGACCTGCTGTGCTTTTCCAGCACCACACTCTCGACTCTAGTCTCCAGCATCTACAGTCCTCACTTTCTCCTAACTGAGAACATCCTCCCTGAGTTGACCTATCTAGTCATGTTAGAATCTTATGGATTTCTATAAGAACCCCCTCGTTCTTCCAAATCCAGGTCAGAAGTCACATGACACCAGGTTATAGTCCAACATGTTTATTTGAAATCACAAGCTTTCAGAGCGCTGCTCCTTTGTCAGGTGAACCCCAGGTAGCCTTCGACACTGTCCATTAGCAACTGTAAGAAACTGATTGCCCAACAGAAACTGGTTTTACAGAAGGTGCCTGAATCTGGAATTAGACCACTTCCCCTATGTCCCCACGTCAATCAGTAAAATAAAACATTCATTTTTAATGATCTAACCAACATTTATTCGGTAAAAATGTAACTGAGATACCTTCCAATTGATAACAGGTAGGTGAGGAAGATGGTGCCAGGTGACCTGTGGTAAGGATCGAGGTAGGTTGGTTGAAGGTAGGAGATCTTGGTGCAAGACCTTCAAGAAAACATTGATGAGAGTTGTCAATCCCTAGTGCATACCTCAGTATCACACTGCTGTACTCCTGCACCTGATTTCTAACACACTAAAGGAGCACCAATTTATAGGCTACAATGCAAGGCACCAGAAAAATCTGGCATTTTATTCTGTTCTGGGGAAGAAGTACATCTATTCTGTACTCATCCCTTCTTCTCACTTCAGAGGTGCACAACTGGGGTATTTCCTGTACTCCATCTCGGAAATGTCCCCAGAAAGACATCTCAATTAAAGTATCTGAAAAGTGATCTCTTAAATAGCTCTAAGATTCACTGGAAAACAAATGCAGGCAATGCTGGAGAAACTCAGCTAGTCTGGTGGCATCTGTGGTGCGAGAAATAAGAGTCAACATATTGCGTCTGTTGTGCTGGTTCTTCAGAAATGTTCTTCCATTCTGAAGGAGAGTCATATTAGAGTCAAAACATTAACTCTGTTTCTCTCCTCATAAATGCTACCAATACTGCTGAGTTTCTCCAGCATTCTCTGTGTATGTTTCAGATTTCCAGCATCTGCAGTATTTTGCTTTAATCCAAAATTCATTGCCCCTTTCTCTTTTTATTTTAATTCACTTGTGGGATATGGGTGCAGCTGGCTGGCCAGCATTTATTGCCTGCCCCTCGTTGGCCTTGACAAGATATTAGTTTTTTGTGGGTTTGGAAGGTGATGTCTGAGGATCTTTAGTAATTTTCTGCAGGGAATCTTGCAAATAGTACACACGGCTGTTGGTGGTGGAGGGAATGCATGTGGTGCCAATCAAGCAGGCTGCTTTTTTCTAAAATGGTGTCAAGCTTCTTGACTGCTTTTGGAGTTGCATCCATCCAGGTAAGTGGGGAGTAGTCCATCACATTTCTGACTTGTACCTTGTAGATGGTAGACAGACTCTGGGGAGTCAGGAGATGAGTTACTCACTGCAGTATTCCTAGCCTTTCACCTGCACTTGTACCACCACATATATATAATGAGTCCAGTTGAATTTCAAGTCAATACTAACTCCCAGGATGTAGCTATTTCTCTTAGTGTCCCAGTCTGTTCTACTCACTCTTTAGAAGTCATTGAATTTGTGTCAGTCATAGTTCTGTCCAATTGCCCCACATATTACTTTCTAATGCATCATAAACAAAGCAACGTATCCAACCCATTAACTACCATGATATAATTTGGTTCCCATACGTCTCATCTGAGAGAAGATGATTGAGATCCCACACCCCAATCCTTTCGTGCATTGAACAATTGTGATTCCGAAACTGATGACTTTTCTGAACTCAGCAAACTTCTGCGGAACACACCCTGAATCATTACGAGTACAGGGTTCAGGAAAGTGTTTTGCCAGGACGTTGCAAGGTATGGAAGGTTTGAGTTATAGAGAAAGGTGGGGACTTTTTTCACTGGAGTGCAGGAAGTTCAGAGGCGACCTGATAGAAGTTTATAAAATAATGAGAGGTATAGATAGGGTTAATGGTTTAAGGTGAGAGGAGAAAGATTTTAAAAAGGCATGAGGGGCATTTTATTTTAACACAGAGGGTGGCTCACATGTGGAATAAACGTCCTGAGGCAGTGGGGGATGAGGGTACAATTACAACACTTAAATTTTGGATAAGTACATGACTAGGAAAGGTTTGGAGGAATATGGACCAAGAGCAGGAAGGTGGGACTAGTTTAGTTTGGGATTATGGTCTGCATGGACTGGTTGGAGCGAAGGGTCTGTTTCCGTGCTGTATGACTCTGTGACTCTCTCTGTGTCTGATCAACATGATATAGTTGAGGACCTTTCAGCTCCAGAGTTAATTATCTTTGTGACTTTTGAGCAGTCACACATTTTTGAGCAGTGCAGCAGCTGTCAGAACTGTCCTGCTTATTTCTGATGCCGGATACTATCAAGTGAAATTACAGATGTAATGATCCACAGCATATGGCAGATAACAGGCACCTGGGAATGATTAACAGTTAACAATCACATACTGGGCCATGTCAAAAACTGAGAGTGAAACATCTATCACAGCTTTCACTCCCATATAGCTGCCACCCAGATCCCACGAAGAGAAAAAGACACTTGCAGAAAATTATATATTATTAACTTCAAACTTTTCTTTGACAAACTGATAATCTCTGGTTACTGGGTTCCATGATATAGACAATGTGTTTATTATTTTGTTCTTTTTGAGCACAGAACAATTGAGGCCAGTTGAAATTCTGTTAAAACCTGAAATTAATGGTAACTAAAAGCAAAATAGTGAACATAGAACTTTACAGCGCAGTACAGGCCCTTCGGCCCTCGATGTTGCGCTGACCTATGGAACCAACCTGAAGCCCATCTAACCTACACTATTCCATTCTCGTCCATACTAATATCCAATGACCATTTAAATGCCCTTAAAGTTGGTGAGTCTACGACTGTTGCAAGCAGTGCATTCCATGCCCCTACTACTCTCTGAGTAAAGAAACTACCTCTAACATCTGTCCTATATCTATCACCCTTCAATTTAAAGCTACGTCCCCTCGTGCTAGCCATCGCCATCTGAGGAGAAAGGCTCTCACTGTCCAACCTATCTAACCCTCTGATTATCTGACGATGCTGAAAATCTAAAAAAAATACAAAATGCTCGAGAAACTCGATAGGTCTGGACACATCTGTGGAGAGAGAAACAGAATTAACATTTTAAGTCCAGTAGTTCTGAAGAACTGTGTTTCCTTTTCATGTTGCCAATTCTATGCAATTAATTTGTAGCTGGTTCATTATTAGGAATTAATATAGTCAAGAGTGTTTTAGATTTGTCTGGAATTTTCATATCTTTTCAATCTCATAATTCCAATGTTCCTGCAGCTTTTTGTTTGCATCTGTAGTGATGTCCTCAATGACAAATCATGTCATTAGAATAGGTCTGATTAAAATAAAATTAATTTCAGGGACTTTGGCTCCCTCTATGTAGAAGAGAACTATCTAAGTACTTAATTTCAGTAATAATTCTAAAGGGTTTATTTCTCGACAATAGTTTATCAAAATTTGGCATCAGTCCTGAGGACTGATACCATTAATAAAGCTTAGATTATCTACCCCCAGATTGTGACTGAGTGACTTCTGTTTCTCAGAGTTGGAAACCGGTCTCCTGCTTCTCGTTTTCTTTCTGTCTGCAAGTCAGTTAGTTACATGCAGCAGCTATATTAAAGTCGGGAGGTGGTGGCATATTGGTCATGTCACTAGTGACTCAGAGACCCAAACTAATGTTCAGGGGACGTCGGTTCAAATACCACCAAAGCAGATGGTGGAACTTGAATTTGATGAATCAATCTGGAACCAGACTCAGTATTGTGATCATAACCACTATTGTTCATTGGAGATTTTTAAAAAAAATTAAAATCCATTTAGTTAACTAATGTCCTTTAGGGACTTAAATCTGCCATCACTACCTGGTCTGGCCTATATCTGACTCCAGACCCACAGCAATGCAGTTGACACTTACAACCCTCCCAACAAACCACTTAGTTCAAGGGGATTATGGTAACAAATATTGGACTTGCAAGCGGCATCCATATTTCATTAAAGAATAAGAACAAAAAAGAGCAATCAAATCTTCAAGGTTCTGAAAAGTAGATATAGAGAAGATATTTCCAATTGTAGGGAAGACCAGTATTTGCATGTGAAATAATTGTTAATAAATCCAATAGGGGATTTAGGAGAAATCCCTAATTTCGGGGATTCCCTAAATCCCCTGAATTGGAGAGCTGGTGAGGGGGTGGAACTTGATGCTGCAAGGATTAATTGAGCTGATTAGCATGTATACATTTAAGGGGAAGCTGGACAAACATGAGAGAAAGAAGAATAGATGGCTATGCTGACAGGGTGAGCTCATAAACATCAGTATAGACCCATTGGGCTCCTTGGCCTTTTTCTGTACTATATATGTAATCATTTAGATTTGAATTTGTTATGAGAGAGAGGAAAAAAGAAAAAATATTTGGTTCACAAAACTGTGCCACGAAATTACAGGGAATTGTTGCCAGCAAATGTGGCTTGTTAGCCTTAGTTTGTAACAAGTGTGTTTTTAATGCTTCAACAGCCTTTGGTGATTCAATTCAACACAGGCTCCCTTCTCCTTCGCCTCTCTTGGCCTGTTTATTCACTTTCACGTGTTGCAGGAAGCTGTTCCTGTCCTTTGAATGCCTCATGTACTCCAAACACATTTGTTGCCTTTGATTTGAAGACTGATAACCATGCCTAGGGCAGGCTGTGCTGAGAAGATCCCAAACCTATTACAAGTTTCAAGATGCTTTAAATCTAAGTGTGTGTTAACACACAGACACAAACACTGAAATTACGCTGGTTGGAGGCACGCTCACATGCTTCCAATTAAGGTTCATTCCGGTCAATTGAAATTCTTAACAAATTTGAAGAAAATTATCAGATTCCGTGGTTTTGGGGCAGAACAGAGATCTCCCAGACTCTCACTTAAGACCATAAGACATGGGAGCGGAAGTAAGGCCATTCGGCCCATCGGGTCCACTCCACCATTCAATCATGGCTGATGGGCATTTCAACTCCACTTACCCGCATTCTCCCCGTAGCCCTTAATTCCTTGTGACATCAAGAATTTATCAATCTCTGCCTTGAAGTCATTTAGCGTCCCAGCCTCCACTGCACTCTGCGGCAATGAATTCCACAGGCCCACCACTCTCTGGCTGAAGAAATGTCTCCACATTTCTGTTCTGAATTTACCCCCTCTAATTCTAAGACTGTGTCCACGGATCCTAGTCTCCTCACCTAACGGAAACAATTTCCTAGCATCCACCCTTTCCAAGCCATGTATTATCTTGTAAGTTTCTATTAGATCTCCCCTTAATCTTCTAAACTCCAATGAATACAATCCCAGGATCCTCAGCCATTCCTTGTATGTTAAACCTACCATTCCAGGGATCATCTGTGTGAATCTCCGCTGGACACGCTCCAGTGCCAGTGTGTCCTTCCTGAGGTGTGGGGACCAAAACTGGACACAGTACTCCAAATGGGGCCTAACCAGAGCTTTATAAAGTCTCAGTAGCACAACGGTGCTTTTATATTCCAACCCTCTTGAGATAAATGACAACATTGCATTCGCTTTCTTAATCACGGACTCAACCTGCATGTTTACCTTCAGAGAATCCTCAACTAGCACTCCCAGATCCCTTTGTACTTTGGCTTTACGAATTTTCTCACCATTTAGAAAGTAGTCCATGCTTGTATTCTTTTTTCCAAAGTGCAAGATCTCGCATTTGCTCACATTGAATTCCATCAGCCATTTCCTGGACCACCCTCCCAAACTGTCTAGATCCTTCTGCAGCCTCCCCACTTCCTCAGTACTACCTGCCTGTCCACCTAACTTTGTATCATCGGCAAACTTCGCTAGAATGCCCCCAGTCCATTCATCCAGATCATTAATATATAACATGAACAGCTGCGGCCCCAACACTGAACCCTGTGGGACACCGCTTGTCACCGGCTGCCATTCCGAAAAAGAACCTTTTATCCCAACTCTCTGCCTTCTGTCAGACAGCCAATCCTCAATCTATACCAGTAGCTCACCTCGATCACCATGGGCCCTCACCTTGCTCAGCAGCCTCCAGTGTGGCACCTTATCAAAGGCCTTTTGGAAGTCTAGGTAGACCACATCCAATGGGTTTCCCTGGTCTAACCTACTTGTCACCTCTTCAAAGAATTCCAACAGGTTTGTCAGGCACGACCTCCCCTTAGTAAATCCATGTTGACTTGTTCTAATCCGACCCTACTCTTCCAAGAATTTAGAAACCTCATCCTTAATGATGGATTCTAGAATTTTACCAACAACCGAGGTTAGGCTAATTGGCCTATAATTTTCCATCTTTTGTCTTGACCCTTTCTTGAACAAAGGGGTTACAACAGCAGTCTTCCAATCATCCGGGACTTTCCCTGACTCCAGTGACTTTTGAAAGATCTCAACCAATGCCTCCGCTATTTCCTCAGCCACCTCCCTCAGAACTCTAGGATGTAGCCCATCGGGGCCTGGAGATTTATCAATTTTAAGACCTTTTAGCTTTTCTAGCACTTTCTCTTTTGTAATGGCAACCATACTCAACTCAGCCCCCTGACTCCCTTTAATTGTTGGGATATTACTCATGTCTTCCACTGTGAAGACTGATGCAAAGTACTTATTAAGTTCTCCTGCTATTTCCTTATCTCCCATCACTAGGCTTCCAGCATCAGTTTGAAGTGGCCCAATGTCTACTTTTGCCTGTCGTTCCCACAAACTCCTGCCACTTTTGCTCGACTGTCTTCCCCGCTAGGCTCTGCTTCCAGTCTATTTTCGTCAGTTCCTCTCTCATGCCCTCATAATTACCTTTATTTAACTGTAACACTATTACATCTGATTTTGCCTTCTCTCTTTCAAACTCAGACTGAACTCTACCATATTATGATTGCTGCTTCCTAAGTGTTCCCTTACTTTAAGATTTTTTATAAAGTCTGGTTCATTACATAGCTCTAGGTCCAGAATAGCCTGCTCCCTTGTGGGCTCCATCACAAGCTGTTCCAAATTTACCGCTATCTAAGGTTTTGCTTCTTTTTTTCGGGAGGGTGGGCGTCATTGGCCCATCAGTTCCTGCCCTTGGAGGAGGCGGTGATGAGATGCCTTCTTGAACTGCTGCAGTCCTTCGGGGTGTAGGGCCACCAGGGGTTTGCCCCAGTGAAGAAATACCCATTTAGTTTAAAGTCAGGATAGGGTATGACTTGGATTGGAAATTGTAGATGGTGGTGTATCAGTGGATTTATTGTCTTTGTCCTTCCAGATGGGAGGGATTGTGGGTTTATTAGCTTGGCAAATTGAAGCTTCTCTCCTTCTCCACTGTTACTCTCTCTCCTCCATATCTATCCTACTTTCCTTCCCTTTTACCCTTCAGTCAATCCATCCTTCACTGCTGTTTCTCTTTCTCCTCCACTTGTGTCTCACTTTTCTCATTAACTTCTGTCACTCACTAACTACCCCTTTGTTTTCAGCTCCTCCTCTTCATTCTTACCATAGTCTTTCCCTTCTCTCTAACCTTTTGCTATAAATTTTGTGTCTTATGGTCTTGCTCCACAACCACCTGATAAAGAAGCAGTGCTCAGAAAGCTAGTGCTTCCAAATAAACTGGTGTCGTGTGATTTTTAACTTTGTCCATCCCAATCCAACACTGGCTCCTCTAAATCATGAACTCCTCTCATCATTCACCTTGTTTTTCATCTCCTTCTTTTCTCATACTCCATATCTTTCTGACCCTTTCTCTACACTCTATTTCCCTGCCACATGAGAACTAGCATTCTGGAGACAGTAATAGAGTCACAGAGATCTATAGCACAGAAAAATGCCATTCGGCCTATTGGGTCAGAAGCAACCACATGGGGGAGTCACACAGATTTCTAAATGGTCCTGAAGTAGACCATCATCAGAGTACGTGGAACCTTGGCAGGGAGCTTCTATTGACGATTGACAGAAACTGCATGTCCAGAGTCGAAAAGTGTGTCATTGGAAAAGCAGCATCCGAGGAGAAGGAGAGTTGACGTAATGGGCATAAGCCCTTCGTCAGGAATGTGGGGGGTGAAGGAGACTGAGAGATTAATAGGAGGGTGGGGGTGGTGGGAGGGAGGTGGGAAAGTGACAGATGGATGCAGGTGGGAGGTAATTTGTAATAGGTCAGTGGGGAGGGTGGAGCAGATAGATGGGAAGGAAGATGAACAGGTAGGACAGTTCAAGAAGGCAGTGCCAAATTTGAGGGTTGGATCTGGAATGAAGTGGAGGGAGGGGAGATGAGGAAACTAGTGAAATTGATGTTGATTTCATGTGGTTGGTGGGTCCCGAGGTGGAAGATGAGGTGTTCTTCCTCCAATCAGCAGCTGGCTTGGATTTGGAGGTGGAGGCAGCCCAGGACTTGCATGTCTTTGGGGGAATGTGAGGGGGAGTTGAAGTGGTTGGTCACAGGGCGGTGGGATTGGTTGGTGAATGTGAGCAGAGATGTTCCTTTAACCATTCCATGAGTTGGCATTTTGTCTCCTGAATGCAGAGGAGACCACGTCGGGAGCAACGGACTGATCTCTCAGCAGCCTTCCCCCTCCGCATTCCCGATGAAGGGTTTATACGAGAAACATCGACTCTCCTGTTCCTCGGATGCTGCCTGACCTGCTGTGCTTTCCCAGTACCACACTTTACAACTCTGACTCTCCAACATCTGCAGTCCTCTCTTTCTCATAGAAACTGCACATTCACCCATGGGTAATGGAGTCTCATTGTCAATTGTACCAAAATTACAAGTGCCTGCTCTACCATTCAATAGGGCCATGGCTAATCTGGTTGTAAAGTTAACTTCTGGATTAGTGGTGCTGGAAAAGCACAACAGTTCAGGGCTGATGAAGGGCTTTTGCCCGAAACGTCAATTTTACTGCTCCTCGGATGCTGCCTGAACTGCTGTGCTTTTCCAGCACCACTAATCCAGAATCTGGTTTCCAGCATCCGCAGTCATTGTTTTTACCTTGTAAACTTAACTCCACTTTCCTGCCTGACACCCTCTTGATTTCCTTGTCAATCAAAAATCTGTCTAACTCAACCTTGAACACATTCAGTGTCCTATCCTCCAATGCCCCCTGTGCAAGACGAGCCTAATGTCCTACTCCTGTTCCTAATTTCTTGTAGTTGTACCATCCTAACCTACCTTGAGCTCCCTCAGGCAAATATGCCCTTCTCATCCATTTATCCTTGCCCTTCACACCTTTGTGCTCCTCTATAAAATCCTCCCTAAGCTATCCCTGTTCCATGGAGAACCATCCCAGCCTTGACATTCTATCCTTCGGCTGCAATTTTTCAGTCCTGACGACATCCTTGTAAATCTCCTCTGCACCTGCTCTAGTACGATTACATAATTACCTCACAACAGAAAGGATGCAATGATATGACCAGAACTGCACCGATTACTCTCCATGTGGCTAAACTAGGGTTTCTACAGTTCCCTGGGAATCTGTTGCCATTGTCCTTCTAGTTGGAAGAGGTTGGATATTTCAAAGATGCTGAGGAGCCTCAGTGAATTTCTGCAGTGCATCTTGTAAATGATACACACTGCTGACTCGAGGCATTGGTGGTGGAAGGAGTGGATGCTTGTGGATGTGATACCAATCAGGCAGGCTGCTTTGTCCAGGATGGTGTCAAGCTTCTTGAGTGTTGTTGACATTGCACCCATCCAGGCAAGTGGGGAGTGTTCCATCACACTTCTGACCTGTGTTTTACAGAAAGTAGACAGGCTTTAAGGACTCACAAATGAGTTACTCACTCTGGCCTGACCAGAGGCTGATTCCTAGCTTCTGACCTCTCTCATAGCCACCATTTTTATGTAGCTAGCGCATTGTCTGGCAAAATCTATTTATCTCAAATTTAAAGTTATAAATGGAGCTTACATTAGCTGTTCTTTGCAGGAGAGAATTCCACATGCTACCAGTTGTTCTGTGAACTTCTGGTTCCTAACTTCTCGAGATGACATGGTTTTGATTGTAAGAGCCCACCTCATTATTCTAGACTTGCCCACCGGTGGGAAATATTTCTCTGTAACAACTGCAGCAATTCCTTTCAAAATCTGAAAACTTCAAACAAATCACCAGCCACAACCCCCCGCCCCCCACCCATTTGTATTTCAGAGAACACAAAGCCTATTTTGTGTAATCTCTTCTCATAATTGACTCGTTACAGCCCTGGTAATATTCAGATGAATTTGCACTGTGGTGTTTCCAAGGTGTGTCAGAATACATCTGAGCAGATTGATTCAAAACCTCTACACACAGAGTCGGCTTCTCGTCGGGACAGATGTCTTGAAGTTTATTCACAACATTAACAATTTATATGTCTACAACACCACAGATTTACACAAATAAGCTGGCACACAGCTAACTGACTGAATGCAATTTACTGACGCTAGGACACAGGAGGAAGAACTGAAGGTAAGACCTGTCTATTATGCAACTGCTTAAGAAAGCAATAACCTAGTGGCATTATTACTAGACAATTAATCCAGACACTCAACTTATGTTCAGGTGACCTGGGTTCAAATCCCACCGTTAGAGATGGTAGTTTTTTTAATATAATTTATTCACAGCATCACTGGCTAGGTGAGCATCTATTGCCCATCCCTAATTGTTAAGAGTAAACCACATTGCTGTGGGTCTGGAGTCAGAATTGAATTCAATTCATGTAGAGCAGAATTTAATTCAATTTTTAAAAAAATCTGGAATTAAGAATCTACTGATGACCATGAAACCAATATTAATTGTCAAACGAAAACCACCCGGTTCACAAATCCCCTTTGAGGATGGGAATCTACCATCCTCACTTGTGACTCCAGACCCACAGCAATGTGGCTGACCCTTAACCGAGGGAATTAGGAATGGGCAATCAATGCTGGCCAAGCCAGTGATGCCCACATCCTGTGAATTAATTAAAAGGAAAATGTCTTATAAGCACCAGACTGTCTGGACTGGAATCTATGCCCTAATACATCAGGCTGTTCCCCATAATGATGCTCCCACCCTGTCATAGCCTGCAATAAAGCCAGACCCGGTCCAAAACCTAAGGCAGGAATATATAAGGAATAGGAAACTGAAATCAGACAAGATCCTTGAGGAATAACAAAGGAAGCTAGAAAGAACGTACACAAGGAATCAGGAGAACTAAAAGGGGCCATGAAGTGTCCTTGACAAGTAAGATTAAGGAGAATCCCAAGGCATTTTGTACATTTTTAGGAACAAGAGGGATCTTGGGGTTCCTGAAAGTGGTACAACAAGCAGATGAGGTGGTAATGAAGGCGTACAGCATGCTTACCTTCATCGGCCGGGACACTGAGTATAAAAGTTGGCAAGTCACTTTGCAGTTGTATGGAACTTCAGTTAAGCTACATTATGGAGCAGTGTGTGCAGTTCTTGTCACCACACTATAGGAGGGATGTGGAGGAGGTGCAGAAGAGGTTTACTGAGATTCTTTTTTACCCACTCACAGAATGAGGGCATCATTGGTTAGGCTGGCATTTATTGCCCAGAGAGCAGTTAAGAGTCAACCACATTGCTGTGGGCCTGGAGATAGCAGTAAGCCAGACCAGGTAAGATTAGTAATTTCCTTTCCTAAAGGGATTTAGTGATCCGACAATAGTTTCATGTTCAGCATTAGACTCTTAACTCCAGATTTTTATTGAATTCAAACTCCACTATCTGCTGTGGCAGGATTTGAACCTGGGTTGCCAGAATATTATCGGGGTGTCTGGATTAACAGTCCAGCAATAATACCAGTAGGCCATTGCCTTCCCTTGTTTGAAGTGTATTAACTAAAAGGAGAAAGTGGACAAACTTGAATTAGTTTTGCCAGAGCATCGGAGGCTGAGGGGTGACCTGATAGAAATCTATAAAATTACGTGAGTTGTAGACAGTGTTGATAGTCAGAATCTCTCTCTCTCAGGATGGAAATGTGCTGGGCAAGATGTCGGAGGGAATCCTGAGGAACAGGATTTACATCAATTTGGAAAGGCGAGAATTGATCTGGGATAGTTAACATGACATTGTATGTGGGAAATCATGTCTCACTAGCTTGTTTAAATTTTTTTGAACAAGTAACAAACAGGATTGATGAAGGCAGAGCAGTGGACTGGAGTAAGTTGTTCAACAAGGTTCCTCATGGTAGACTGGCTGGCAAGGTCAGATCATATGGAATACAGGGAGTAGTAACCATTTGGATACAGAACTGGCCTGAAGATAGAAGACAGATTGGTGCTGGAGAGTTGCTTTTCAGACTGCAGGCTTGTGACTAGTGATGTACCACATGACCCAGTGCCTGGGTCCGCTGCTTTTTGTCATTTATATAAATGATTTTGATGTGAATGTAGGAGGTATAGTTAGTAAGTTTGCAGATGACACCAAAACTGGAAGTGTGGTGGACAGCGAGGCAAGTTACCTCAGAGTACAATGGGATTTTGATCAGATGGGCCGAGGAGTGACAGATGGAGTTTAATTTATATAAATGTGAGGTGCTGCATTTTGGAAAGGCAAATCAGGGCAGGACTTATACACTTAATGGTAATATTGTGGAGAGTGTTGCTGAACAAAGAAATATTGGAATGCAGGTTTATAGTTCGTTGAAAGTGGAGTCACAGCTGAATAGGATAGTGAAGAAGGCTTCTGGTATGCTTTCCTTTATTGGTCAGAGTATTGAGTACAGGAGTTGGGAGGTCACATTGCAGCTGTACAGGGCATTGTTTAGGCCACCTTTGGAATACCGTGTGCAATTCTGCTCTCCCTGCTACAGGAGAAATGTTGTGAAACTTGAAAAGGTTCAGAAAAGATTGACAAGGATGTTGCCATGGTTGGAGGGTTTGAACTATAGGGAGAGGCTGAATAGGCTGAGGTTGTTTTCCTTGGAGCGTTGGAGACTGAGGGGAGACCTTGTAGAGGTTTATCAAATCATGAGGGGCATGGATAGGATGAGTAGACAAGGTATTTTTTCCGGGAAGGGGGAGTCAAAAACTAGGGGGTATAGGTTTAAAATGAGCGGGGAAAGATTTAAATGGGATCTAAGGGGCAAAGTTTTCATGCAGAGGGTGGTGCGTGTATGGAATGAGCTGTCAGAGGAAGTGGTGGAGGCTGGTACAATTGCAACATTTGAAAGTGGATGGGTACATGAATAGAAAGGATTTAGACAGATATGGGCCAAATGCTGGCAAATGGGACGAGATTGATTTAGGATATCTGGTCGGCATGGACAAGTTGACCAAATAGACTGTTTCTGTGCTGTACATCTCTATGACTCCACAACTAGGGGGCATAGGTTTAAGGTGAGAAGGGGAAAGTCTAAGGGAGATGTGCAAGGCAAGTCTTTCTATACAGAGGGTGGTAGGTGCCTGGAACTCTGCCAGTGGAGGTGGCAGAAGTAGATATGACAGCAAAGCTTGAGAGACACATGAATCAGCAGGGAATACAGGGGTATGAACCATGTGCAAGCAAATGGGACTAGTTTAGAATGGCACCATAGTCAGCACAGGTATGATGGGCTGAAGGGCCTGTTCCTGTGCTGTAGTGTTCTGTGTTGGTGAAAATCTGAAGTCTATCTCTTACTGCATGACTAAGAAACTCCTTCAAGCTGTGGGAAAAAAAAGTCTGATGCATTAGTTTGACTGTCACAGATGCTGAGTTTCTCCAGCATTCTCTGTGTTTATTTCAGATATCCAGCAGCTGCCTTTGTTGACATTCTACTGGCGAGTTCTCATGATTGCTCGAGGCTTCCTCTGTTGTATATTATGCAGTAAAGTGAGACTGATTGTGTTGGGACAGAAGTGAAAAAAGGCATGGCTGGGATAACTAACTGGGAGAAAATAGGTAAACAATGAAAGGGAGAGCGAGGATGAATTTCCAAACGAAATGATATATAGAATACAAACAGCCCTCATAATGAGCAGATATGGAAATGTGTTGCTGGAAAAGCGCAGCAGGTCAGGCAGCATCTAGGGAACAGGAGAATCGACGTTTCGGGCATTAGCCCTAATGCCCGAAACGTCGATTCTCCTGTTCCCTAGATGCTGCCTGACCTGCTGCGCTTTTCCAGCAACACATTTCCATCTCTGATCTCCAGCATCTGCAGACCTCACTTTCTCCTCATAATGAGCAGTCAAGCTGCTCTTTTGGAAAAGGTTTGGACCGGAACCCGCACCTCTAAGTGGCTGTCAGAGACTGCACAATCCAGTAAAAGTGCCGGATTCAAACAAAAACAGAAATTGTTGGAGAAACTCATTGTGGGTCTGGCAGCATCTGTGGAGAGAGAGAGAGAGAAAAAGAGAATTACGTTTCAAGTCCAGTGACCCTTCTTCAGAAGTGTCTGACTGCTAACCTGAACTCTTTCTGTGCTTTTAGGAACAGCCCTGCATTCTGAAATAAATTTCGTCAGTTCTAATATTCTGCAATATTATCAAGTAGATTAGATTAGACTCCCCACAGTGTGGAAACAGGCCCTTCAGCCCCACAAGTCCACACTGACTCTCCGAAGAGTAACCCACTGACTAATGCACCTAACACTATGGACAATTTAGCATGGCCAATTCACCTGACCTGCACATCTTTAGATTGTGGGAGGAAACCGGAGCACCCGGAGGAAACCCACGCAGACACAGGGAGAATGTGCAAACTCCACACAGACAGTCACCCGAGGCTGGAATCAAACCTGGGACCCTGGCGCTGTGAGGCAGCAGAGCTAACCACTGAGCCACCGTATCACCCCTATTCCTTCTATTCGGGGTAAAGGGTATTTTACCATAAATTGTTTTAATTCACCTGTACCTTTGGGTGTGACTTTAATGTAGCTCCATGGCGAAAAGGGTGGTGCTGGAAAAGCACAGCAGGTCAGGCAGCAGCTGAGGAGCAGGAGAATTGAAGTTTCCAGCATAAGCTTGATTCGTGATGAAGGGCTTACGCCCGAAACGTAGACTCGCCTGCTCCTCGGATGCTGCCTGACCTGCTGTGTTTTTCCAGCACCACACTCTTCGACCCAGATTCTAATAATTGCCAAGATTACCTGGCACAAAAGTATTCTCTTATCAGTGACGGCAAGTTTTTTAAAAATGTTTTAAGTAGTTAAGTCGATAAATTGATAGCTTTGTGATTTGATGATTGATTTTATTCACATGCACCTAAGTACAGTGAAAAGCTTTGTTTTGCAAGCAATGCTAGGATCTTCAGAGGTGCTGACTGCTCTGTCAGTGACCAAACCAAGGATCACTGTCTGAGGACTCCTCTACTGAAGGATTCAAAAAGACTTCTACATTGCTAAAGCCAACATTTTGAAGGTCCCACAAGCTTCTTTGATCCCTTCTAGATTATAATCGCAAACCTCAAGTGGGAACAGCATGAATGATTGTTATCTTGGAAGTAATTTTTTTTAACCTCATAGAATCCATACAATATGGAAACAGACCATTAGGCCCAACAAGTCCACACTGACCCTTCAAAGAGTATCCCACCCAGACCCATTCCCCTGCTACTTTACATTTCCCCTGACTAACGCACCTAACCTACACATCCCTGAACACAATGGACAATTTAGCATGACCAATTCACCCAGCCTGCACATCTTTGGACTGCGGGAAGAAACCGGAGCACCTGGAGGAAACCCACGCAGACACGGGGAGAATGAGCAAACTCCACACAGCCACCCAAGTCTGGAATCAAACCTGGGTCCCTGGTATAGGAGTAGTGTGAGGCAGCAGTGCTAACTACTGAGCCACCATGCCACCCCCACTGTGCAGTCCATTCCACACACGGTCTTTCTATTTTAGTCCTTATGCTTCACACAAGCCTCCTCCCATCTCATTTTATCTCACACGATCAACATAAGCTTCTATGTGTTCCTCCCTCATAAAGTTAACCATTAGTCCCTGTAATATCGCTATGCCATTTAACTTAACCACTTATCTTGGCAACGAGCTTCACATTATTATTACTCTCTGGGTAAGGGAAGTTTCATCAATTCCCTTTGTGATATAACAATGGCAATCTAATATTATGACTTCTCATTATTGTCTCCCAAGTGGATTTTTTTTGTGTCTGCTGTGCCTGTCACAGTTTTAAAGATCTCTGTCAGGTCACCCACTTACTCATCCCATCTTTAGAGAAAAGAGTCTCCACTTGTTCATGTTTTCCTGATAGCCATACAAAACCCGTTATGGTACATATGTAGGCCATTCTGCCCACCATGTCAGCTCCGTCTCCCTGAATTTTGTTAAGGCAAACCAGGGTGGGACCTATACAGTTAATGGTAGGGTTCTGAGGGATGTTAAAAAAGACGGTGACCTGGGGTGCAGGTGTATAGTTCCTCGAAAGTGGAGTTGCAAGCAGGCAGGGTGATGAAGGAGAAGTTGGTGTGCTTGCCTTCACTGGTCAGAGCATTGAGTATAGGAGTTGGGAGGTCATGTTACAACTGTGCAGGACATTGTTGAGGCCACTTTTGGAATACTGCATACAATTCTGGTCTCCCTTCTACAGGAAGGATGTTGCTAAATTTGTGAAAAGATTGACAAGGATGTTGCCAGAGTTGGAGGGTTTGAGCTGTAGGGAGAGGCTGAATTGACTGAGGCTATTTTACCCTGGAACATCAGAGGCTGAGGGATGACCTTATAGAGGTTTATAAAATCATGAGGGGCATGGAGAGGGTAAATAGACAAGGTCTTTTCCTAGGGTGGGGTGGGGGGAGTCCAAAACTAGAGGATGAGAGGGGTAATATTTAAAAGGGACCTGAGAGCCAACTTTTGCATGAAGAGGGTGATACGTGTATGGAATGAGCTGCCAGAGGAAGTGGCAGAGTTGGGTACAATTACAACATTTAAGAGGCATTTATGAGATTTAAGGGATATGGGCCAAATACTGGCAAATGGGACTAGGCCACGTTGGGATGTCTGGTCAGCATGGATGAGTTGGACTGTAGGGTCTGTTTCCATGCTGTAAGACTTCATGACTCTATATTTCAATAAAATCATCTTTCATCCTTTTGATTTCCAATGAATATAAATCCACTCTGTGTAACCTTCCCTCATACAATTAGCCCTTCATCCGAAGAATGGACATTCTCCATACTGCTCCGAGTACAGTTACGTCTGAAAATAGCCAGTAGCCTGGTGGTATTATCGCTAGATCATTAATTCAGAGACTAAGGTAATGTTCTGTTGGACCTGGGTTCAAATCTCACCATGACAAATGGTGGCATTTGAATTCAGTAATAATCTGGAAATAAGAGCCTAATGATGACCATGAAACCATTGTTGATTGTTGGGAAAACCCATCTGGTTCACTAATGCCCTTCAAGGAAGGAAATCTGTACCTGGCCTGGCCCATTTGTGACTCCAATACCACAGCAACATGGCTGACTCTTAATTATCCTCTGAGCAATTAGGATTGGGCAATAAATCCCTAGTCAGGAATGTCCACATCCCATGAATGAATTTTTAAAAAGCATTGGTTCTCAAGCCATTGAATCTTTGTTTGGCTGTACCTACTCATTCAACATAAAACCCTCCAACAACTCATTCAAGTTGCAGTTTTTCATGTGGGAGGCTTGACAACCTATATCAGCAAGCCACTGTATTACAGTGAGAAACTTATAGCCGAGCCCACTCCTACCCTTTGCCAATATCTAAATAAGTAGAGGGTACAGAATAGAATCAGGAATGGAACAACAATCCAGTTTTCCTCTGCACCTCATGGTTGGATGATTGTAGCTAACAATCCACATTGATTTCACTGATTTGGCATAATGGGAACATCCAAGGTTGGAGTTCATAATCTATGCTGACATTTTAGTGCTGTGCGGAAGGAGTGCAGCACTGTCAAAGATGTTGATGGAATATTAAAGTGAAATCCCCTCCCAAGCAGACAAAAACAAGTCCAACACACCAGTCATAGAGATGTACAACATGGAAACAGATCCTTCTGTCTAACCCATCCATGTCAACCAGGTATCCAAATTTAATCTAGTCTCATTTGCCAGCCTTTGGCCCACATCGCTCTAAATCCTTCCTATCCATATACCCATCCACATGCCTTATAAATGTTGCAATGATATTAGTCTCCACCACTTCCTCTGGCAGCTCATTCCATACACGCACCACCCTCTGCATGAAAAAGTTGTCCTTTAGGTCCCTTTTACCCTCTCACCTTAAACCTATGCCCTCTAATTTTGGACTCCCCTAACTGGGGAAAAGATCTTGTCTATTTACCCTATCCATGTCCCTCGTGATTTCATAAACTTCTATAAAGTCACCCCGCAACCCCTGATGCTCCCTATACCTCAAAACCTCCAATACTGGCAACATATTTGTAAATCTTTTCTGAATCATTTCAAATTTCTCAACGTCCTTTCTATAGCAGGGAAGATCAGAATTGAATGCAGTCAAAGAAGATAGGGTGTATTCCCTAAATTCCTGGCAAATACTTATCCCTCAGGAAACACTTAAAACAGATTATCTCATTACCATTTATCTCACTGCTGTTTGTGGGAGCCTGTAGTTCATCAAAATTGTCTGCGATATGTTCTAAGTTTTAACAGTGACTACACTTTTAAAGTACTGAATTAGCATTAGGCACTTAGGGATGCACAAGATGATGAAAGATAATTTATAAATGCAAGTCTATCTTTTTTGTTAATTGAGATAATACTTGTGCAAAAGACATTTAACCAAATTCAAGTTTGATCATTACATTCCTGGGTCTCACTATCACTCCAGTGAACATAAGGGAGTACATATTCACCTCTGTAAAAGTAAACGCACAAACCATTTATGGAAAAGTCTGTCACCACTGAAGCTGAGAAGTTACCTACAGCAACCATGGATTTGTAACAGTCGCCATTTCTGTCTGATTTTCATTAGAATGTAGTCTAACATGATCACATATCCCATCCAATGAATGTATGCATTCACAGGATCCAACAATCCCATTATAGAAGAGACATTTCATAAGTAGTCTGTTCACAACCTCAGAACTCTAAAGCCACTGAGATACTTTTAACCATGTAATGTAGGCCTCCCCTCCACTCAACTTCATTCCCCACCCCCAGCAGCTAGTTTGAACCCCCCAAGCTCCCCGAAACAACTGCTGCTTTTGTTTGGCACAAACTCAATGGGCTCAATCGCCTCTTTCTATACAGAACCATTTCGTAATTCTATGTGAGGTAAAGGATAAATATTGGTCCAAACACTTGGGAGGGCTCCTCACCTCTTTGTCAAAATAGTTCCACTGCGTCATTTTAACATTCCCTTGAGAGGGCAGATTGGGTTTCAGTTTTACATCTCATTCAAAGTACAGCACCTTCTACTGGGCAGCACTCCCTCCCTGGATTCTGGTGCAAGTTTCCGTGAATAATTTGATCTCACAACCTTCTGACTTCGAAACAAAACTGCAAACAGCAAACCCCTGGCTGGGATCTGAAATACTGCAAAGGGATATTTTGTAGACACCTGAGAGGGCAGACAGGATACTTAGTTTAATCCCTCATCCCTGAAAAGGTTATAATCTTTCATGCTACAATAAATATTAAGGGTTTTCTCATTAACATAGCAACATTGTGCACAACAGCTTCTTCAGAATTGCAAGGGTTGCATACATTTTTATTCCAGACAGGTCACAAAATAAAATTCACAATCAATGATTTTGACACCATCAAATTAATTGAGGTTGTACTATTACATGGATTCTGTGCTAATACTTAAACTACTGAGAGCAAACATGCAGTGTTACCAAATAATTTGATAGTACAGTAAAACTTAATTTTTTTATTAAGTATAATCTCAATTTCTACACATTATAAAATAAATGCTAATCACTGTAACCATGACTGCTGTTTCGGTCTAGTCCGAACCAGACTTTAGCCAACAATAATAATGTCATTGCCAACATAACTATTTATATCCAGCACCTAGGAACTGGCTTGCAAAGGCTAAACTTCATAAAAATCAGATTGGAAATAAAGAAAAGTAGTTAAAATCAGATTTTACTACCTCATTAGCTAAAACATAAGTAAGAAACATCATGCATTTATATTGCACCTTATCTTGTGCCTACATTGAGAAACAGTGAGAACCCATTTCAAATGTTTTCAGTCAGATTTCAACTAGAGAGCAAAATATTTTTATAACTTCACGTGAATTTTTTTTATGATGACCAAAGATTGAGATACCTATTTTTACACTTGTACAACCAATACATTATATTTCACAGAGATGTTTTTTTTCTTTATAGACAGCATGTGATAATCAGTTCAAACTGCCCTGTGGCGACCGGCTGCCTTTTAAAAAAAAATTCTTTCCAGAATCCTCATGCAAAATTCCTGCACTAATCAGAATTGGGGCTTATGTTTCAGAGTCTAAATATTTGCAGGCTCAATGCATCATTCCTCACTCTCCTTACCTTACTGTAAAGTGCTTCAGGATTTCCAGAAGTTGAAAAGGACACCATATCGAATGAAGTCTTATTTTTTAACTATTCCTCTTATACTCCCATCTCCAATCTCATCCACTCTGTTGCATCACCTGGTATAGATTGCTAATTACCAGTATAAATGCATTTACTTCCTCAGCAACCATCATGTGGTAGCTCATATTTTGTTCTTGAATAATTATATTTTTTATTACCATCTGCCCCCATCCCCCACTGACCAACCACCTTTCCTCTCCCCCGCCCCCATCCCCAGCAAAGGTTGAGTCAACTTCACTGTAGCAATCTGGTCAGAGATGACCATTTCAATATTTCAACAGGTATGCTGATTGGCAGTGAGACACAAAATTTAATTTGTTGACTTCAATCATACATGTCAGGTACATGGGCAGAAACTATTTCAGATTTTCTTTGGTCTTTGAGTGTCACTGACAAGGTCAGCACTTGTTGGCTAACACTAATTTACCTTGAACAGAGTGGCTTACTAGACTGTTTCAAAGCACTGTTAAGTGTGAACCCCATCATTGTGTGTCTGGAGTCACATGTTAAGGTAAGGACAGCAGCTTTTTTTCATTAAAGGACATTAGGAAACCTTTAGTTTTCTTTAAACACCAATGAACAATGATTACAAATACAGAAATTGCTGGAAAAGCTCAGTAAGGCTGGCAGCATCTGTGGAGAGAAATCAGAGTTACTATTTTAGGTCCAGTGTCTCTTTTTCAGACCAACTGAGCTTTCCCAACATTTTGTGGCTTTGTTTCTGATTTCCAGCATCTGCAGGTCTTTCAATTTTTATGAACAATGATTACATTAAACCAACTTTCTTGTTCAATTCCAGATTCTTAATGGATTCAAATTTCACCATCTTCCATGTCCCAAGAACATTAGCCTGAGGTTCTGGATTACGTTAGTATAGTGACATTATCAGAATGATATCTCTTCCGCAACAATCATACTTGTTCACCTCCCTCCAGATAACTACTGGTATCACTCTAATCAGTAGCCTTAAGCAAAAATAATAACAATTTAGTTAAATATTTGTTTCCCTCCTGTATTACACAAAGTACTGGCAATAGCCCAGCTTGTAACTATTTATGGAAATTAGGAGTTGCAATATAAGTACAGAAAGGATGTGATTGAACAGTAAAAGAAAACACATTAAAAAGGATCAGCAACAAACAGGGGAATCAGACATCAAGTACAACCCATGGTTACAAAAATGCCTCATAACAGGAAACAAATGTTTGGAGATTGACTCTAAATGTGGTATTTGGTCCCATTTTAATAAAAGGTACTCTGATACAATACAACAGTTGACAAACTATGCAGTATACATTGCGAAATATCAACTCAGCCTGAGCAATCTTAAATAAATCGACCTTGAGAGAATTAGCAAACAAAAGTTGCTAATGTGTATTTGAAAATGAAATTCATTCTGAACATAGGCCATTTCTCTAAAGGGACAGTCTTGCGAACAATCATTCAAAAAAAATCTGAATCAGGAAAGCAAGGACATTTTTAGTGGAAAAAGAAAATTGAACTCTTACATTCAAACCTAATTCACCTTTCTGCACTCATCTAAAGCCAGATATGATAGGGGTATTTGAGAGACTTTTAGATAAGCACATGAATATGCAGGAAATTGAGGGATATTGACCAAGTGCAGGCAGAAGGGATGAGTTTAATTTGGCGTCATGTTCGGATCAACATCGTGGACCAACTGGCCCGTTCCTCTGCTGTTCTCCTCACTTATCATGGTAATTTATGTGCAATTTTTACATGAAACTAGCATGAACTTTATCTTTAAGTTTTGGGTGCCTGATTTACCCAGAATACATCAAGCTGGACTATACGCATTCACAATGGCAGAAAATGATTTAAGAAAGTAACTATGGAACAATTAGACTCATATCTCTCCGAAATAAGTTACTCGAGCCGACAAAGTGGAATAAGATTAGTGAATGTACGAAAGGTGTGACTAACAGAGTTAGTCAACACAGATCGCAAGGAAATGTCAATTTTGATTAATTGAACTATGCATTGAGACAAATAGAATGCAATGCATACAGCATATTTGTGCATTCCAAAAAAAATCTTGAGGGCAAAAGATATGCCTTTCCTATGGAATTTTCCATTTCCAATTCAATTATTTGAAGTAATAACTTTTCATAAGTGTATCTGTAAGACAATGGCAAAAATTAAGTTCAGGATTCTCTTACTTTCATTACATATACAGTATCATATTTTCAATAAATTAATATGTCGCAATGCAGCACATTTCTCTGTCAGTGTCCCGATTTCAGATGAAAGCTTTGTCTGTCTTCTCAGGTGGAAGTAAAATATCCCACTACACTGGGGGAAAGCTCCCCATGGGACCTTTTACAGCCAGCTAAGAAGATGAATGGAATTGACTGTAGATGGATATCTTTAAAAATACAATCAGAAAATGACTGGTATTCATGAATTACCAGGATAAGAAGCACTCAAAAAAGACACAGTGGCTGTGAATGGTAAACCACTTTAAATTGCAGTCCTCGAGTGTTTGTGTAATTCCACACAACTCAGTCTTCATCAATCAATGGATGACCAGCGTGTATCTGGGACACCCAGTTATTTCCCATTCTTTGTAAAAAGAAAATCCAAAGCATTGTCACTTTTTTTTTGAACAGCATGTACTCTGGATATTGTAGGCAATGGCTCATTCACACTATATTTGTTCTTTTCAATCACTTCCAACTATTGCACTCTTTTAACGGATAAGAAACTATCCGACATTTAAAATATTTTAATTATCAATTAACCTGTTTTACTATCCACACTGGAGTTTTACTGATATTGTATCTAGTTGTAGTGAAAATAAGTACAACTTTGTTCACTGGACAGGCAAGACATGAGTTGAAAATGGAAATGTAGTGGTTTTGGCTGCTACATCGCAGTCAACATAAACCATTTCAACAAGTGTATTATTTAATCCTGACTTTTGAATTATTACAACAGTATGCCAAACAAAGTTAGACAGTTCTTGTTTTATGAATAAATGCAACAAAAATCCAATCATATTCCACTATTCGAAGTGAAAAAACACAAATAGTTTATTTTCTTCTGAGAGGGTTTAGATGAATACGTTGTTGATGAATGGAAGGAGCAGGATGTTGGGTGACAGAAGAAATTTCTTGGACTTTTCTCCAACTGAGCTGTTCAGTCACGTTGGGTTTTTTTTTTGACATAGTGGTTCTGACTAATCTCTCCACTTACTAAAATAAAGTATCACAGAAATTCCGAGTGTGTACAGTCACAAACATATTGAAGAGAATAAATAGCGAACGTGACTTTACTGAACAAAAAAACTCAACAAGAATTGAAAACTTCCCACTGAGTGAACTAATCTAGGTGTTCATCTTTAGATTGGACAAAGACAACAGAAAGAGTGAAAGAGTGAAATCCTTCCTGAAGACAAATTTGTCCCAAAGATAAGGTGTTGTGCAACTTGTCCTAAAAAGTCTCTGCATTTTAACATTCAAACTTAACAATATTTCCAAATTATAAATTCACAACATATTTATAATCTATTAGGTTTAAAATATATTCATAATTTGAAAGCATTCTAAATTTAACCATAGCAATGCAATCATTGTTAATCCTTTGGTAGTATTTTCTTAAAACCTCAAATGGATTTTGTGGCAATATTCTCCAGTACAGCACTTGGCAGGATCGTAGCGAACGAGCGCCTCCTTTTACTTTTTGATATGTTTGTGGGTCTCACATATACACACACATTTAAACACACACAGGTACCTTCACTGCAAACTCCTGCACTCTCCGCTTGCCCTGCTTTAATCTCTGGCAATGATCTTCAGCCGCTGCTGAATGCTTCTTTCTTGCTTTGCTCCCACTTCACACGGGAGCACTGGAGGTTGTTTGCAGTGATGGGTTAAAAGTCCCCCCCTTCCTCCTCCTTCTCCACCTCCCCCACTTTTGGCTCTCGCTCCTTCGGCGCGTCTCCAATGACTGACAGACCAGTCTCGGGCTCCGGGCTCTCAGCAGCAGCAACACTTCGGCAATCTCCGGCAATAGCAAGGCTTCGGCAATCTCCGGAGGCAATTCGTCCCCCGGACTCCTCGTTTCATCACCTACACTTCGGCAATCTCCGGCAATGGAGCTAAATTGGACCATTGTCAATGTAACCTCCCCTTCAAATAATGGCTTTTCCTACTTTGTTTTGCTCATACCCATCTACCAACTGAGTGAACTAATCTAGGTGTTCATCTTTAGATTGAGTTAAAAATCACACAACACCAGGTTATACCCACTAGGTTTATTTGAAAGCACGAGCTTTTGGAGTTCTGCTCCTTCATACTTCTAAATAAACCTGTCGGACTATAACTTGCTGTTGTGTGAATTTTCACCAACAACAGCACCTCCACATCATCTTTAGATTGGATAAAGACAACAAAAAGAGTGAAATCCTTCCTAATAACAATTTTCATACAATCTCAACAGTGTGGAAACAGACAATTTGGCCCAACAAGTCCACACTGGCCCTCTGAAGAGCATCCCACCCAGACCCATTCCCCTACCCTATTATTTTACATTACCCCTGATTAATGCACCTAACCTACACACCCCTGAACACTACGGGCAATTTAGCATGGTCCATTCACCTAACCTGCACATCTTTGGATTGTGAGGGGAAACCGGAGCACCCAGAGGAAACCCACGCAGACACAGGAAGAATGTGCAAACTCCACACAGACAGTCACCTGAGGCTGGAATTGAACCCAGGTCCCTGGTGCTGTGAGGCGGCAGTGCTAACCACTGAGCCACCATGCCACCTTTAAACTTTATCCCAAAAAAAGGTGTTGTGCAACTTGTTCTAAAATTCTCCGCATTTTAACATTCAAACTTGACCAATAGTTTGAAATTATAAATTCACAAAATATTTACAATTGATTAGGTGTAAGATATATTCATATTCTGAATGCATTCTAAACTTAACTTTTGGAATTCACTGCCACAAAAGTTTGTGGAGGCTAGGTCATTGAGTATATTTAAGATGGAGATAGAATTGTCAAAGGGATCAAGGATTACTGGGAGAAAGTGGGAAAAAGGGGTCAAAAAACTTATCAGCCATGATTGAAGGGCAGAAACAAAAAATACTGCCGCTGCTGGAATCCAAGATAGACAAGCAGGAGACAGGGAGAACACAGCAAGCCAGGCAGCATCCAAAGGTGGAGAAGTCGACATTTCAGGCTAAAGGGCAGAGCAAACACAATGGGCTGAATGGCCTAATTTCTGCTCCTATGTCTTATTTCTTAACAACAGTTGCTATCTTTGGACACACAATGACTTAAAAAAGAACAGACAGAGTAACTATATCTTTTAACTTTGTTCCGACTTCTTTCTAACTTGTTCTTAAGTTTTTGTACCTAGGTATTTGAACCTAAGATGGTGGCTTGTGTGGCAACATTGAAAATGTTGCACTGTACTCCTGTTCTGAAGTACACATGACAATAAGTTCTAAATCTAAAGATAATCTAAAGAAATCTAAAGTTTAAATGAAGGAGCAAAGATAACTTTAATGAAAATTAGGAGATCATATCAAAGTAAAGGGCCAAATGCAGGAAAATGGGATTATAACAGATGGAAGCTTGATGAATGGTGCAGACATGATGGGCGGAAGGGCCTCTTTCTGTCCTGTTAGAAACAATTGATTGAAGAGTATAAGGTGGACTGCAGCAGTTCAAGAAGGCAGCTCATCACCACCTTCTGAAGTGCAACTAGGGATAGGCAATAAACACTGGGCCAGCCAGTGACACCTACATACCTCAAATGAATTTTTTAAAAAGCAGAGAAATTGTTAGAAATAAAAGCAGAAATCACTGGTGAAACTCAGCAGATCTGGCAACACCTGTGGTGAGAAAGCACAGTTAATGTTTCAAATTCAGTGACTTTTCATCAGAACTCAAGATTCCCCTGATATTGACTGGGTGTCCTTGCCACAGTGGCCAACTGTAGATAGGCAGGAGGCTGGGTGAACACAGTAAACCAGGCTTCATCAGGAGGTGCAGAAGCCAACATTTCAGGTGTAACCCTTTTTCAGGACTGGGGGTGAGAGTAGGGGGAACTGAAGATAAAGGGGGTGGCAGGGATAGGGTGGTGAATTGGGGAAAGGTGAAGACAGTTAGAGGGTATGACCTAGTTGGTCACTGGGAGGAATGAATCCAGTTGGTGGCAGGGAGCACTGGAAGGGAGGGGGAGGGGCTGGGAAGGGAGTCAGGGGATGGAAGGAAGGTTACTTGAAATTGGAAAAGTTAATGTTGGGACCTCTGGCTGTAGAGTGCCCAGGTGGAAGATAAGGTGTTGTTCCTCCAATAGGAGCTGTGGTTTGTTTTGGCAATGAAGGAGGCCAAGGATGGTAATGTCGGAAAGGGAGTGGTTGGGGGAATTGAAATGGGCAGTGACTGGGAGGTCCCGTCAACCCCTGTGGACCCAGGTGCTATACTCGGTGAGCCATTCCCTAAGTTTACTTTCTTTTCCCCCATTGTAGAGAACCAGTTGAGCAAGTTAAAGTTCTGAAAACTCAATGTCGTCAGGATAGGTTAGTAACCAGGATAGTTTTAAACTGGGTTTCCTTCTAATTCATCCCTCCAACATCTACCATCAAATTCCTCATCAAATTCATCTGAGAAAGCAGCAATACGAGAGAACTAAGGGATAGAATTTATGACCATCTGGAAGAGCATGGCTTCATTAAGTGCAGTCAACACAGCTTTGTGAGGGGCAGGTCATGCCTCACAAACCTTATTGAGTTCTTTTGAGGATGTGACTAGAAAAGTTGATGAGGGTCGAACTGTGGATGTGGTGTATTTGGACTTCAGCAAGGCATTTGATAAGGTTCCCCATGGTAGGCTCATTCAGAAGGTCAGGACGAATGGGATACAGGGGAACTTAGCTGTCTGGATACAGAATTGGCTGGCCAACAGAAGACAGCGAGTGGTAGTAGAAGGAAAATATTCTGCCTGGAAGTCTGTGGTGAGTGGTGTTCCACAGGGCTCTGTCCTTGGGCCTCTATTGTTTGTAATTTTTATTAATGACTTGGATGAGGGGATTGAAGGATGGGTCAGCAAGTTTGCAGATGACACAAAGGTTGGAGGTGTCGTTGACAGTATAGAGGGCTGTTGTAGGCTGCAGGCAGGACATTGACAGGATGCAGAGATGGGCTGAGAGGTGGCAGATGGAGTTCAACCTGGATAAATGCGAGGTGATGCATTTTGGAAGGTCGAATTTGAAAGCGGAGTACAGGATTAAGGATAGGAATCTTGGCAGTGTGGAGGAACAGAGGAATCTTGGTGTGCAGGTACATAGATCCCTTAAAATGGCCACCCAAGTGGACAGGGTTGTTAAGAAAGCATATGGTGTTTTGGCTTTCATTAACAGGGGATTGAGTTTAAGAGTCGTGAGATCTTGTTGCAGGTTTATAAAACTTTGGTTAGACCGCACTTGGAATACTGTGTCCAGTTCAGGTCACCCTATTATAAGAAAGGTGTGGATGATTTGGAGCGGGTTCAGAGGAGGTTTACCAGGATGCTGCCTGGACTGGAGGGCTTATCTTATGAAGAGAGGTTGACTGAGCTCGGACTTTTTTCATTGGAGAAAAGGAGGAGAAGGGGGACCTAATTGAGGTATACAAGATAATGAGAGGCATAGATAGAGTCGATAGCCAGAGACTATTTCCCAGGGCAGAAATGGGTAACACGAGGGGTCATAGTTTTAAGCTGGTTGGAGGAAAGTATAGAGGGGATGTCAGAGGCAGGTTCTTTACACAGAGAGTTGAGAGAGCATGGAATGCATTGCCAGCAGCAGTTGTGGAGGCAGGGTCATTGGGGACATTTAAGAGACTACTGGAAATGCATATGGTCACAGAAATTTGAGGGTGCATATATGAGGATCAGTGGTCGACACAACATCGTGGGCTGAAGGGCCTGTTCTGTGCTGTACTGTTCTATGTTCTATGTTTTATGTTCTATGTTCTAACTTTTATTCAGAAGTCTTCTCTATTTTGTTGTTTGTTATCTCTCCAACCATTATGTTTCCAAGATCTTAGCATCAAACACTTGCTGACTTTTCCCAGCCTCTCACTTGGAAGATCAAATCAATTTTCTTTGATTTCCTCTCCTTCCTGCTCTCATCAAGGTCAACACGATATTAACTGGTACAAGTGAGAAGCAGGATAACTACAAGAGTTAGAGTCATACTAATTGCGCTATACAGCACGGAAACAGACCTTTTGATCCAATTCGGCTATGCCGATGAGACAGCCTATCCTAATCTAGTCCCATATGGCCAGCACTTAGCCCATATCGCTCTAAACTCTTCCTATTCATATACCCATCCAGGTGTCTTTTAAATGCTGTAATTGTCCTAGCCTTCACCACTTCCTCTGGCAGTTCATTTCATACACACACCACCCTCTGCGAGAAAAGCTCACAATCAGGCTGGAAAGACCAAACCCCCCTATCATCTGAATCCTTTTTCAGGTGAGATGGTAGTATAGTCACTGAACCAAAGACCCAGTCTAATCCTTGAGGTACATGGGTTCAAATCCCACAATGGCACCTGTGGCATTTAAAATTCAAGTTCTTTTGTATTCATTCACGGGATGAGGGTATCACTCCTGATGAAGGGCTTTTTGCCCGAAATGTCGATTTCGAAGCTCCTTGGATGCTGCCTGAACTGCTGTGCTCTTCCAGCACCACTAATCCAGAATCTGGTTTCCAGCATCTGCAGTCATTGTTTTTACCTGGTATCACTGGCCAGGCAGCCTTTACTGCCCAGAGAGTAGTTAAGAGTTAACCACATTGCTGTCAGAGATGTTGTCCTTTTGATGAGATATGAAACTGATGCCCCATCTACCCTCTCATATGAAGCAGCTGATGGATGTTCTACCTGGTGTTCTGGGCCAATATTTATCTCTCAATCAATGCCACAAAAAAGCTGAACTGTTCATGATCTCATTGCTGCTTGTGGGAGCTTTATGTCACAAATGGGCTGCTGTATTTCCTACATTTCAGACAACACGTAAAAAGCGCGTCGTTGTTGCAAAACATATTTGGGATGCCCCGAGGCTTGAAAAAATTTACATTAATATTTTCTGCACCCTCTCAAAGACTTAGTCATTCCTAAATGGTGATGTCCAGAATTGGCCAGATGAGACCCAGTGGTTTTTGATGGTTTATCTGAAGTTCCTTGGTTTTACACTCTGCACTTCTCATTACAAATCCAATAATTGGGACTGCCATTTTTAACGGGATGTTCTACTCACCCCAAGTCATCATTCAGGTCTTGAGATGTCAATTCTCTTTCTCTCTCTACAGTCATTGCAAGACCTGCTGAGTTTCTCCAGCATTTTCCGCTTTTAGCATCTGCAGTACTTTGTTATATTCTCAACTCCTCCTGCCTCTTTTAAAGGCGTGTGTAGACAACAATGCCTGACATGTGGGTGCTGTACTAGCTGAAGTCCTTTAAAACTGGCAGGCATTTGCTCAGATCAGGACTCTGAGTACTCAGTTTGTCTGAGTGGAAAAGGAAACCCTAATGTCCCCCTCCCCCATGCCCCTGCCTCTACCAACCACTGATTTCAGGATTGTGACAATTGGAACTATTTTTATGAACGAAGATAAATCATGCTGTGGGAACTATTAAATTATTTCCCTATTGTATAAATCAGGGACAATCCTAATACTTGGCATTCTCTTGAATTTCCTACTACCTGTGGCTGGCAAAGTTATGCCAGAGACACAGCTCAGCTTCCAGAGGAACCACTCGCATGGCCTTTGTGACCAACTTGATGACAAATGTCAAGAAAAACATCAGGAGTTCATCACTGCATTCATTCACCAGACATTTAGTGTAGTAAATCAAGAAGCTTTGTGGATTATTTGTATATTGTTGGATGTCCAAGAAACTTTATCAGAATCCTGAAGCTGTTATGATGATATGACTGCAATGATATTGAGTTGGAGATCTGAAATATCGATTCTCCTGATCTTTGGATGCTGCCTGACCTGCTGTGCTTTTCCAGCACCACCCATCTCGACTCTAATATTCATACAATTTTTGCCCTTGTGCACAAGTCATGAAGAGATTCCACACAGGAATAGTTGTATTAGTTCAGCTTTCTACAAACTACAGCAGCAAGTGTTTGACAACAAACCCCTCCACAAGTCAACAAAAGTCCTTGAGTACACAGCAGTTGTCATCATCACGCTCCCACACTGCAGTGAGACCTGGACTGTGTATCAGCGATACATAACAGAACTACAAAAATTCCAACAGCAAAGCCTCCAAGAAATTCTTCAGGTTCAATGTGCAGACTGTTGAAGAAATGTTATACAATAGAGCTGTACAGGCATTCAGGCGAAACTCCTGCAAATTCCACCTCAAAAGGACTGGCTAGCATTTCTAGATAGCTGATAAACATCTCCCCCTGCAGGTCCTATTTTCTCTAATCTCCAATGGCCAACTTTCCAGGGAGGATGAAGAAAATGCTGTACAGATATTTTCAAGCTCTCTGGCAAGTGGGACAGCACTGACGTTAATGAGGGTGGAGGTTGTTACAAGTCATTCAAAATGGCAACTGCTTGTCCAACAAGCTGCAAGTCCAAATGTCTTCACGATGAGGCAACGTAATGCCAAAGAGAGAAGAAAGATGAAGCAAATCCAGCTCTCTGGAGCCCATTATCTTATGGACATCCTATCCAATGGACCCAAAGGTCTGAGCATCAAGAACTGGCCTGCTCAGTTTTATGAAGAGCCAGGAAAGCAAGTTATGAACCCAAATGGACATCATTCTCAAATTGAGGGACAGCCAACACATACGTTCATTCCAAACTCTCTTTGTTCCTGCAAACACTGACAAGAACATTGTACATGTGACACAGAGTCAACATTCGCTCTTTGATACACAATTCACTGATTGATGAACAAATGTATTGACTCCAATATGCATTAGTTACTGCCTAGTTAGTGCATAGACTGCAGAGGTCTGCATAACAGAAAGAAATTTTAGGGAATGTGGCACAGGATTCAAAAGGAGGTAGTTTGTTCCGATTCCCGATTTTTGCCCAAAATGTCAATTCTCCCACTCCTCGGATGCTGCCTGACCTGCTGTGCTTTTCCAGCACCACACTCTCGACTCTGATCTCCAGCATTTGCAGTCCTCACATTCGCCTAGCTCATTCTGAAAACCCATTCTCTCTCCAGTTGCTGCAAATGTAATCACTGACAGCTGGGGAACGGGATTAAATGCAGTAAAACATTGTCAATTGGTGACGTAAATTAAAGAATAACCAGGTACCGATTTTGAATTAGCATCAGTGGGTTGGAGTATATGCCAGTCCAATGATACGCTTCATGTGATCATCAATAGAGAGAAATACATGGTATATATCTAAACTTACAGGCAAGTTATAACCACAGCTCCTAAATGGCCTTCTTCCTATTCACTTCAATTGTCCAAAAGGTGAAATTTAATGCACAAATCATACACAAAATCTTTTGTGCCATTTGGTTTCAATGTTCACTCAGTTACTCTACTATAGTTAGCCCTTTGACTTCGAACTTCTCATATTTTGTGGCATTAGAACTTATATCCCCGCCCAACAGGGAGAGGGGACAAAATAAATTGTTTAGTTCACCTTGACATGGCACATAGTATCTCTCAAATGTTCACATGCATTGCAACTTCTGTTCCTGAAGTGTTTGACTGTCTGCTGGAAATGAGGTTAATACAAAGGGAACCTTGTCACCCACAGATGCCTTAGTGAGCTGGAGCAAGATACCTCCAAGTCAGGGATAAGCTCTGTATTGATATAGCTCAGCTGAATATAGCAGCAGGGATCCTCTCCGTTCTCCACATCGGAGAGAAACGAATGGCCAAGAACACCACAGGGACTCCCAAAGAACATGTGGGATGTGGTCACAATGAGGAAGAGATCACCAAATCTTTCTTGGCCAGGTAAAAGGTCAAAGCTCTCTGTTCTTCATATGAAGAACGACATGATAACTGATGTAGCTATGGACATGGCATATGGAACAATATATTAAAATATACACAAATGTAAATGAAATGGATGCTGAAGAGTTTCTGGCTGTCATCAACTCCTACTCCACTGAATATCTAGGAAATGAAAGAAGAAAAACTGAGATAATTAAAATGGATGACGGAAAAAGAGATCAGATCACTCTATATAGAAGTATTAGAATTACCTCTGGGACTATTGGTGGAGACTTTATTCACATCAGTCTTGTTCATCCATTGGCTGTGTGTTTGATAATCTATGAGAGTTCCAGCTCAAACAAAATCATAATTCTAAAATTCCCTATCTCACCCTTCTTGCCCTTTGACCTCATCCCTCCCTCTCTCCGTAATCTCCTTCCATTCACTGTGCTCCTCTAATTCTTGCCTCTTGAGCATCCCCAATCTCCATGCATTCATCACTGATGGTCCAACCTTCAGATATAGATCCTAAGCTCTGGAATCCTATCCCTGATCCTCTCAGCCTCTATCTCCCACTCTGACCCAACATTCCCAAGTTGCACTATTGCTTGGCCACTTGGAGGTTCCACACACACGCTGTTGGATGTGTCAACATGATGGCTTCCACCTTTGGAAACCACTGTCTCACACAGACCTCAGGAGGTCCATGCAGCTGAGACAATAATTAGAAGAAACCTTGCTGTTACCTCAAGACTCTCCTTAAAACGTAGCTCCTTGATCACGCTTTTGGGTACCTCCCTGGCATTGCCATTTGTGGCTTTGAGTATATTACTTCATTACATGAAACCCAGCAGGTCTGGCAGCATCTGTGGAAGAGAAAGGATTACCATTTCAGGGAAATGGTGATGTAGTGACACTACCACCAGACTGGTGATTCAGAACTCCAGACTGATATTCTTGACACATTAGTTCAAATCCTACAAGGGCAGGCAATGAAATCTAGCATTACTAAAATCAGGGAGACTAATGACAATCATATAGCCACATATATGCCCATGAAGGATACCAGGTAAGTTAGAGACACGATACAGTATTAAGATGGAGGTTCAGCTATGATCAAATTGAATGGCAGAGCATACTTGAAGATCCTGCTACTAGCTCCTACTTTTCTATGTTAATATAAATGCAAGTTGTCATTCTTGTTGTCAGACATTGTCATGCAGTGGAAGAGACAAGTGAGCTTTACGGACACAAACCTCTACATGGCTGGAGAAATCACTGAGACTAAATAAAAACCGAAAGAACCGCAGATGTTGTATAAATCAGAAACACAAAAGGAAATTGCTGGAAAAAGCTCAGCAGGTCTGGCAGCATCTGTGAAGAGAAAGCAAAGCTAGTGTTTCAGGTCTGGCTACCCTTCCTCACCTGAAACGTTAACTCTGATTTCTGTTCACAGATGCTGCCAGACCTGATGAGCTTTTCCAGCGATTTTTGATTTGGTTCCAAAAATCACACACAGTTCCTGTGTCCAGTTCTCTGATTCTTCAACTCTTGTTCCAGATTTCCAGCATCCGCAGCATTTTGGTTTTACATTGTCCCTTTCATTCTTCAATCTTTCCTAATGCCGGCCAAGGAAACTCTGAACAAAGCAAAACTCCTTTATACACGATAAATGAATAGAATTTGGACTTGTTTCTATTCAAACAGTATAACAGCCCCACAAAATTAAAAAAAATACCAGACTATTTTCATAAGTGCTGGAAAAGCACAGCAGGTCAGGCAGCATCCAAGGAGCAGGAAAATTAACGTTTTGGGCAAAAGCACCTTGGATGCTGCCTGACCTGCTGTGCTTTTCCAGCACTGCACTCTTGACTCAAACCTCCAGCATCTGCAGTCCTCACTTTCTCCTATTTTCTCAAGTGGCTCATCTTACCTGACTCAAACACGAACATTTCTGAATGCTCAGTTGTGACTCGGTTATAAGCCCTCTGATTTCCGCAGCAGACCACTGGGAGGTCAAGTCCCACTCGAGAAATGTAAGCTCAAAATTCGAGGCAAACACTCAAACGCAGTGCCAAGGGAGACCTGCAGAGTAGGCCCTCCCATCCTTTGGAGAAAGTGTTAAATCAACGTCATGGTTTACCTTATCAGGTGAACGTTAAAAATGCAGTGGTGCTTTTTAAAGAGGAGCAGGGGAGTTCTGTCTTAGTATTCAATATTTATCTCTCAATGAGCAAAACAAGAAAATCAAAATACTGGTGAAACTCAGTAGGTCAAGACCATTCCCTCCGCGACTACCTGGTCAGGTCCACGCCCCCCTACAACCCACCCTCCCATCCTGGCACCTTTTCCTGCCACTGCTGGAACTGCAAAACCTGCGCCCACTCCTCCTCCCTCACCTCCATCCAAGGCCCTAAAGGAGCCTTCCACATCCATCAAAGATTTACCTGCACGTCCACTAATATCATTTATTGCATCCGTTGCTCCCGATGTGGTCTCCTCTACATTGGGGAGACTGGACGCCTCCTGGCAGAGCGCTTTAGGGAACATCTCCGGGACACCCGCACCAATCAACCACACCGCCCTGTGGCCCAACATTTCAAATCCCTCTCCCCTCTGCCAAGGATGTGGAGGTCCTGGGCCTCCTTCCCCGCCGCTCCCTCACCACAAGATGCCTGGAGGAAGAACGCCACATCTTCCGCCTCGGAACACTTCAACCCCAGGGCATCATGGCAGTTTCCTCATTTCCCCTTCCCCCACCTCACCCTAGTTCCAAACTTCCAGCTCAGCACTGTCCCCATGACTTGTCCTACCTGCCTATCTTCTTTTCCACCTATCCACTCCACCCTCCTCCCTGACCCCACTTACCTATTGTACTCCATGCTACTTTCTCCCCACCCCCACCCTCCTCTAGCTTATCTCTCCACGCTTCAGGCTCTCTGCCTTTATTCCTGATGAAGGGCTTTTGCCCGAAACATCGATTTTGCTGCTCCTCTGATGCTGCCTGAACTGCTGTGCTTTTCCAGCACCACTAATCCAAAATCTGGCTGCCAGCATCTGTGGCAGAGGAACAGAATTAACATTCCATGGAGATGGTTGCATAGTGATAACGTCACTGGACTAGTGATCCAGAACTCCAGACTAACATTGGTTTGAATCCTACCATTACTTGAAAACAGTTAGTCTAATGGCAAACATAGAGCCACTGTCAATTGGCAAAAAAAAACTATCTGGTTCACTAATGTCCCTTGAGGAGGAAGTCCGTCATCCTGATCTGGCCTGGACTACATTTAACTCCAGACCCCACACCAAAGTGCTTGGTTGTTAACAGTTCGCTGGGCAATTTGGAATGGACAAGATATACAGGCCCAGCCACAATCCCATGTAAAAATGTAACAAAAGAATCCAAGATTCCAAGGAAGATCAGGTGTTGCCAGATGTACTCAATTTCTTCTGCACTTCCCATTTTTATTTCTGAAGTTCAGCATCTGCAGTATTTTGCTTGTCACAAAACAAAACAAAACACGTAAGACATAGGAGCCAAAGCAGGCCATTCAGCCCATCAAGTCTGCTCTTCCATTCAATGAGATCATGGCTGGTGTGATAACCCTCAACTCCACTTTCCTGCCTTTTCCACATAATCCATGCTTCTCTTCCTGATTAAAAATCTGTCTCAGCCTTGAATATACTCAATGTCCCAACCTATGCGGTAAAGAATTCCACAGACTCACTACACTCTAAGAAGAAATTCCTCCTCATCTCTGATTTAAATATGCTATCCCTTATTCTGAGACGATGCCCTCTGGTCCTAAACTCTCCCACAAGGGCAAACAATCCTTCTGCATCTACCCTGTCAAGTCCCCTAAGATTTGCCTTTTATTTTTCCATATCCAGTGGAGGCCCAATCAACGCAATATCTCTCCTCATAAAATATGAGAGAAACAGGAATATATTTACAACAACTGACATGGATAATGTAGAATCATCATAGAATCCCTACAGGTTGGAAACAGGCCATTTCCTCACGGACCCTCCAAACAGTATCCCACCCGGACCCATTCCCCTACCCTATTACTTTACATTTGCCTCTGATTAATGCACCTAACCTCCATATCCTTGAACACTATGGGCAATTTAGCATGGTCAATTCACCCAACCTGTGGGAGGAAACCCACACAGACATGGGGAGAATGTGCAAACTCCAAATCGCCCCAGGCTGGAAGCGAGCCCGGGTCCCTAGCACTGTTAGTCAGCAGTGCTAACCACTTAGTCATCATGCCACCCAGTAATTAGGCCAGCTTTAAATTCCAGGTGTTTATTGACAAAATTCCTAATTTCATCATCTGCCATGGTAGGATCTGAATCCGTGCTTTGATGAAATAATTCAAGTTTACAGGTTATGTTCCTTACCCCCAGGTCAACTTCACATCTCACTCCTCACTAACTAACAGTCAATATATTGTTTCCTCCAACAATTTAAAAAGTGAGAATAAATTTAGAAACCTATTGTTGATTACATCATTGAAATTATATCTCATTTCGTGGTCCCTCCCATTGTTCATTCACTTCATTAAATCATTGCGATTATCCTCTTTTCTCTGACCAGCCCCCAAGTGAAGGTACAGCTGTAGATCAATACCCTTCCAGTGTGCAGTGATGTGTAATGATGTGATCTGCTGTCTATACCTGACACTTTTTTTTTTGAGCAAAACCTCAATTTCTCTAGTCATCCAGCATTCCCTACAACTGCCAGCCTTGCCATCCGCCCTTCCAGGAACATTCTGTCTCTGGACTCTTGTTATCTCTTTTGCAAAGTTTTCCCATTTTCCAGCCATGTTTATACCTGCAAACATCTGCCCCCAATCAACCTTTGAAAATTCTTGCCTGCTACCATCAAATTGGCCTTCCTCCAATTTAGAACTTCAACTTTTGGACCCTGTTCCTATCCTTTTCCATCATTATTTTAAAACTAATAGAGTTATGGTTGCTCCATTTCCCTCCTTTTCTGTAATGCCATGCATATGGTTCGATACCTACATTAATGTTGTTGAAAAGAGAGGCGTTGTTGAAGATTTTCATCATGCACTCATCAGGACAAATGCAAGAATACCAAATTTCAAAGATTGCGACAATTTATACTGCAGGAGAGAAAGGTGCAGATTGGTTGGTGAATCACAAAAGAAGGGGCACATTCATTTGCTTTCATCATGGCCTACTTATGTTTATATGATTAGATTGGATGAGATTCCCCACAATGTGGAAACAGGCCCTTCGGTCCAACTAGTCCACACTGACCCTCTGAAGAGTAACCCACCAGACAAATCCCCCCTAACCAATGCACCTAACTCTACGGGCAATTTAGCATGACCAATTTACCTAACCAGCACATCTTTGGACTGTGGGAGGAAACTGGAGCACCCGGAGGAAACCCACGCAGATATGGGAGAATGTGCAAACTCATAATCTAATTGATACTCTGGGTGTCTGTTGTCATCAAATTTGCTATTGTATTTGATGTACTTCCCACACTTCCAGATAAAACTAATTTACTATCAGGCTTTTCGTGTTACCATCTGGAACAATTTATTGATTGCACAGTAAGTGATAAGTAATGTGGCAAATTGGTGTCACTGCTGGTATTGCAGCATTTATATAATCAGTGTTTCATTTCTGGACTATATAAATGTACAACTCTGTCTATGTAACTACAATATGGTCTCAAGGGTATCTCATCTAACACATAACTAATATTTCACAAAGGCAAAGCTTCTTCAAGTGTTGTTGTGTAAGAATTTTGCAATTCTACACCGGCAACCCATTTTAAGCACAACACACAAATGACAATGGTTTGAGGGTTTTTTTGATCGGTATTTTTATTGAAAAAAAGGAATTTTTCTTACAAAGTAATACAAACAAGTATAAATACTAATATACATTTAAATATATATAAAAAAGAAATAAATAATAACCAAAACACAACAAAAAAAGAGGGGAAAAAACCCAACTAACTACTAATCTATCCTACAAACAACCAAAACATAAGATAGGATAGCATACATTACTGGCGAAAAATAACAGAATAATTAAGTAATTAAGTACATACTCAAAATGAATTAACGTCAGGTCATAATAAAACCCATATTTATATGGGATTCCTCCTCAGACCAGCCAGAACCACTACCACAGCCAGACAAAAGCCCTTGATAATATGGCTGAAATATCTGTGTCGATAAAGTTTAGAAAGGGCTGCCATATTTAATAGAATAATTCCGTTTTTTGGTGCACCATATCTGTGAAGAAGTCAAGGGGGATGTGTTCCATGATTAATCTGTGCCAATTCGAAAGTCCTGGAGGGCCCTCAGCTACCCAATTCACTAAGATATTTTTCCTTGCACAAAAAGAGAGAATGGAAAATAATTTCATCCCGTGCACATCCAGGGAGGGCAGATTTGAAAAGCCCAGGAGAAGAGACACTGGATCCAATCCAATCTCCGTTCCCAAGATTTCTGTCAGAGCGTTCGCTGCTCTGTCCCGGTATTTGCAGATCTTGTGGCATGTCCATAAACAGTGCGTGAGAGTGCCCACTTCTGTTTTACATTTAGGACACATTGGCGATGTTCCTATCTTAAATTTTGCCAGTCATTCCGGTGCTACATGAGACCTATGGAGTATCTTTAATTGAATAGCTTGGTTCTATTACAAATAGAGATCCTTCTGGCATTTTCCCAGATGTCTTCCCACATTTCTAGAGGGATTTCTAACCCCAATACCTGGTTCCATATTTTTAAACAGTTATTCCATGTCTTTCGATACCTTGTTATGTAATGAGTGACAAAGTGTACTGACTGAGGGTGGACCCATTTGCCATAGCACTCTTCTTTCCCCATCTGATTTGTAGGGACTGTCTAATAATGTGGTCTTCTTCTGCAAAATCTCATATTTGGAAATACCAAAAAAGGTCTCCATTAGGCAGTCCAAACTTCTGGTGCAACCGCTCAAAAGACATCATAACCTCCCCATTGAACAAGTCCCTCAAGCAGGAGATACCTCTGGACCTCCAAGTTTTAAGTGTAGCGTCTGTCAGCCCTGGCTGAAAATCCCATGCTCCCACTATAGGAGTATAAGGAGAGGTTTTTGGAAGTTACCCTCATCTTGCCGCATTATCATCCAGGCTTTAATTGTATTTGATACAATAGGGTTTTTGCAATAGTCCATAATAGCACTCATCTTATCTAAAGATAAAAGATTGATGAGGGGACACTTTGCTTGGGAGGTCTCAACGTCTAACCAAATTGATTGTGAGTCACAAGAGACCCAATCAGCTACATAGGATAATAAAGAACTCAACTGATACAGCCTAAAGTCTGGAAAATCCAGCCCTCCCCTTGCTTGTGGAAGCTGCAGCTTTTCTAATTTGATAAGGGGCCGTCAATGATTCCAAATAAAGGAACCAAGCCAGCCGTGTAGTTTACGTTATGCCAGTCTCTGCAACATCAAAGAGAGCATTTTCATAGGATATAAGAGATGAGGCAGAATATTCATTTTAACTAGAGCTACTCTGCCGAACCAGGATATTGGGAGATCTCCCCAGCATTGAATGTCCTGCCTTATTTTCTCTAGTAGGTGCACAAAATTGACTTTATACAGCTAACCAAATACTGGGGTGATAAAAATACCTAAGTATAGAAACCTCTCCAGTGACCGCCGAAAGGGAAAGCAAGATCCGTCCGATAAACTGGATATACTAGCGAGACCCCCCTAACGGCATGGCCTCCGATTTTGTAAATTGATTTTATAGCCTGAGAACATACTAAATAGATTAATTACTTGAATTAAGCGGGGCATGAATATCAAAGGATTACTTAAGAAAAGGAGGACATCATCTGCATAGAGAGTGACTTTATGTTTACCCGAACCAACCCTCGGAGCTGCTGTGTTAGTGTCAGTACATATAGCTTCCGCTAGTGGTTCGATTATTAGTGTGAATAATAACAGTGAGAGAAGACATCCCTGCCGACAGCCCCTACCCACACTGAAGCTATCCGAACCCAAACCATTGGTAATCATGGCTGGTTTGGGATCATTACATAATATTGAGACTCATTTAGAAAATACCTCTCCAACACCGAACCTTTCCAGTGTGTAGCAAAGATATGACCATTCTACCCGATCAAATGCCTTCTCTGCATCCAAAGAGACAACTATCCCCGGTATTCTTTCCTGTTGACAGGCTTGTATCATATCTAAGATCCTTCTAATATTGTTAGTTGATCTACAGCCCTTGATAAACCCCGTCTGGTCCTCTTTTATGATACATGGTAAGACCCTCTCCAATCTTAATGCTAACATTTTAGAAAGGATTTTAAAATCTACGTTTAGAAAGGATATTGGTCTATATGATGAGCAATCTTCTGGGGCCTTTCCTTTTTTAAGAATGAGAGAAATATTTGCTTCTCTCAACGAAGGCAGGAGGCAGCCCTGACTGTGAGTAATTATACATGTCTATAAGTGGACCTGCCAGTTCCCCTATAAATTCTTTATAAAATTCAACCTGGAATCCATCTAGTCCAGGTGCTTTGCCACTCTGAAGTTGTCTAATTGCGTCAAGTACTTCCTGGGTTGTCAGGGGGGCATTCAGGATCGACACCTGCTCTGAGGTTCAGTCCAGAAAGGCCAAGTTTTTAAAGAAGGACTCCATCTTCCTAGTTCAATCCTCACAGTCCTGCGATTTATACAATTCAAAATAGAACTTTCTAAAGGCTGTGCTAATCTTATTACGATCACAAGTCAGAGTACCAGCTCTTTCCTTAATGGATGTGATAACTTGAGGAGCCTTTTTTTCTCCCCTCGCAAGATATGCTAGGTATCTGTCATGCCTGTCGCCATATTCATATAGTCTTTGCTTTGCAAATAATATTTCCCTCTTTGCTGTTTGGGTAAGTGCAGTATTCAAGCCCCTAAGGGCTGTGATCCTTTGTAGCTTTGTAATAGAGGGCCTATTGTCGTACGCTGTCTCAGCGGCCTTCAAGTGAGCCTCGAGCAGGCACTGTTGTTCTCCCTTTTGTCTTTTCCGGGTCGCAGAATATGAGATGATCAAGCCTCGCGCATAAGCCTTAATGGTCTCCCACATCATCAACGGGTTACTGGCTGTACCTGAATTAATTTCCAAAAAGGTTTTAAATTCCTGAGAAAAATATCTCATAAATTCGGTATCCTTCATTAATGTTGGGGGCGCCTGTCAGATTGTCCCAAGTCTTAACTTTCATATATACTGGGGCATGATCAGAGATTGCTATATTATCTATTTTGCAGGACAATATGGAATTCAAAAGGGTCAAGGGAGCAAAAAACATATCAATTCTAGTATGGCATGTATGTGGGTTAGAGTAGAAAGTAAAGTCTCTAGCCTGGGGGGTGAAGGCACCTCCACACATCTACTAGCCTTAGCTCCTTATTCAGATCCACCAATTGTCTAGATCTAAGAGATATATCTATACTACTCTTGGGTACCTTATCTGGTCTCTCAGTCCATAATATAATTAAAATCTCCTCCTATAATTGTACGGCGGGCCCCAAAAGCCATCAACTTGGAGAACGTTTCCATTACAAATTTAAAGGGGTGTGCTGGGGGGCAATATAGATTCAAAATCCCATACTCCTCTCCAATTATGAGGGCTTTGATCAGTATATATCATCCAGATTCATCTTTTATCTGGCTTAAGATTTTGAAAGGAAGATTCTTACGAATGAGAATGACTATTCCCCTACTTTTTGAATTAAAAGATGAGAAGGCCTGGTCAAATCAACCCTGTTGTAATTTTAAGTGCTCTTTGTCAAGTAGATGTGTCTCCTGTAAGAGAGCTATATCAACCCTTTCTTTTTTGGGGTTTGATAATATCTTCTTCCTTTTGATTGATGAATTACTCCCCTTGACATTCCAGGTGCACCACCTAAGCGAATGGCTAGCCATGATCGCCCAGGCAAGGCCGAGACCCCCCAGGAGGAAGAACCCCACCCAAGACACCCTGAATAAAGACCATGGAAAATTCACAAAAGCAAAAATTCTATAAGACATTTACACCAACACAATTAAAAACTATTCCCAAGTTAAAAAAAAATACAAAACACATTTTAAAGGAGATTTTCCCCCTTGCTCCCAGGGGGCGTAACTACCTGTCAATAACCCCACCATATCCTCTCCTAACTAGTGCCCCGTCCTCGACCCAGGCATTATAAAATAGAATAGACAAATTCAAGTATTCTATAAAACCAAAGTGGGTGCTTTTAGCAAGCATAATACAAAATATATTTATATAAGACTACAAAGTTACAATCCCAGCAATTATTAGAAAACTAAGTAAGATGACAGAAGAGGAGAAGCCCCTCTAAAAAAAAAAGAGGTAGGACAAAGCAACAAAACCCCTCCCACACAAATCAAATAAGCCTCACGGCCTGTAAAAAAAATCACAATGAATAACAAATAAGGCTCCCTCCCCACCCCCCGGAGAAGGTAAATGAACAAAAAAAAAGATGGAGAAGGAAAAAAGGGTAAAGGGGGTGGGGGGGGGGGGAGCAAAATAAAGTAGTTATCCATACGGTTTAAGTCTCGCAGTCTATTTAAGAGGGTCCAAGAATTCTTTAGCCTCCTCCGGTGATCCAAAGTTGTACACGGGTCCTTCGTGGCTGAAGCGGAGCGTTGCCGGGTAACGTAAGAAGTATTGGATATTTAGGTCTCTTAGATGTTTCTTCACCTCATTGGATGCCCTCCTCTTGTGGACCACGGCTGGAGAAAAGTCCTGGAATAATATTATCCTGGAATCCTTGTACATCATGGCCTGGGGATCCTTCCCCAGGACTCTAGAAGCTTCCAGGAGCATCTGCCTCTCTCTATAACATTGGAGCCGGAATAGAACCGGTCAGGGCACTGGTCTGACCCGGGCCTGCATATAGCAACCCGGTGGGCCCACTCCACCCGCACCTGGCCTGGTCCGGACTCCAATTTTAATATTTGAGGGAGCCATTGCTCCAAAAAAACTGTGAGCTGGCCTTCTTCGTCCCATTCGAGAAGGCCCAGCATCCGAATATTTTTTCGACGGCCCTAGTTGTCTAGGTCGTCGATGTGCTCCTCCAAGGTCCTGACTCGCGGCTCGGCAGCAGTCTCCGAGGCCGCGGCCCGTTGCTCCACCCCTCCGACACACTGTTCGAGTTTTTCAATTTCTCGGTCATGCTTCTGCAGCACGACCAAGGATGACTCGTACCTGGTTCTGGATTCTTCGATGAAGGCGTCGATCCTCTCCTGCAGCTCGCTGATCCCGGAGATCAGGCTCGCCTCTGCAGGTAAGTCCCCCGAGACGGCCCTGGACATCTCTGCTGCTGCTGGAGAGGGTGGGGGTGGGGTCCCCGCCTGCTGCGAGCTGCGGGAATTTTTGCTCTTAGTCATTTAAGAACACCACCAAACTGTTCAAGTTTGATGTAAAATGACTAACTATGCTGGGCAAAAGCTATTTTAAATGATTTAAAAGGTGTGGTGAAGGCAGGTGCCCCACTTTGCACTAGTCTTAGGCAGAGCACTACAGACTCAGACTTGCTGGGTCACCGCCATCTTGAATCTCCTGGTTTGAGGTTTTTAAAAGTTATCATGCAACTTTCCACTCCATTCCCCTCCCCAATCAGGCTATTATCTCATCCAGAATCTTGTCTCAATCTCATTCCTGAAATTCAATTGCTGAACTGTTGCTGCAGTTCAGTGGGTAGCAATTTTGTCTCTGAGACAGAACGTAGTGGGCTTAGAGGCTCAAATCCAGAATCCTGTTGACACTTGAGTGCACTACTGGGGAGATGCTGCTTCATCAGAGGACATCTCCCAAATGAAATATCAAATGGAGGCTCTAATCAGTTCTTCCTAAAGGATACAAAACAAATCCTGCAGCTCAATTAAAAAAAAACAGGGAGGTTCTCCTCAGTATCCTGTCCAATTTCTATCCCTCAACCAACATCATTAAAATAAATCATCTGCAAGATTCCTCATGGTAGACTGGTGAGAAAGATTAGATCACATGGAATATGGGGAGAACTAGCCATTTGGATACAGAACTGGCTCAAAGACAGAAGACTGAGGGTGATGGTGGAGGGTTGCTTTTCAGACTGGAGGCCTGTGGCCAGCAGTGTGCCACAAGGATCGGTGCTGAGTCCACTACTTTCGTCATTTATATGAATGATTTGACTGTGAACATAGGAGGTATGGTTGGTAATTTTGCAGTTGACATCAAAATTGGAGGTGCAGTGAACATTGAAGAAGGTTACCTCAGAGTACAACGGTATCTTGATCAGATGGGCCAATGGGCCGAGGAATGGTAGATGGAGTTTAATTTAGATAAATGCGAGGTGCTGCATTTTGGAAAGGCAAATCAGGGCAGGACTTATAAACTTGATGGTAAAATCCCTGGGAGTGTTCCTGAACAAAGAGACCTTGGAGTGCAGGTTCCTTGAAAGTGGAGTCGCAGGTAGGTAGGATAGTGAAGGCGGCATTTGGTATGCTTACCTTAATTGGTCAGTGCGTTGAGTATAAGAGTTGGGAGGTCATGTTGCAACTTTGCAGGACATTGGTTAAGCCATTTTTGGAAAAATGAATTCAATTCTGGTCTCCACTGTGATAGGAAGGATGTTGTGAAATTTGAAAGAGTCTAGAAAAGATTTACAAGGACATTGCCAGGGTTGGAGGATTTCAGCTCTAGGGAGAGGCTGAACAGGCTGGGGCTATTCTCCCTGGAGTGTCAAAGGCTGAGGGGTGACTTTATAGAGGTTTTTAAAAGCATGAAGGTCATGAAAAGAGTAAAGAGACAAGGGTATTTTTCCTGAGGATGGAGAAGTCCAAAATTAGAGAGCATAAGTTTAAGATGAGAGGGGAAAGATTTAAAATGAACCTAAAGGGCAACTTTTTCACGCATAGGGTGGTGTGTGTATGGAATGACCTGCCAGAGGAAGTGATGGAGGCTGCTACAATTGTAACATTTAAAAAGCATCTGGATGGGTATATGAATAGGAAGGGTTTAGAGGGCTACGGGTCAAATGCTGTCAAATGGGAATAGGTATATTTAGGATACGTTGTCAGCATGGAAGAGTTGGATCAAAGGGTTTGTTTCTGTGCTGTATATCTCTATGAGTCTTTGGGCATCATCGCATTGTTGTTCATGGCTTATTGCTGTGCAAAGATGGCTACCACATTTTGTGCATTCGTAACAGCGATTACTCAGCAGTAATTACGGAATGACTTTTGAAAATCCTCCAGTGCATGAATTACAACAATTACTCATTCCTGAAAGAGGAAAAGCGATTCAATCATGGCGTATAAAAGAAATTTAGGATAATATTAGATCCAAAGAGGAGATGCATAAAGTTTCTAGAAAAAAAGAACATGCCTGAGGATTGAGAGCATTTTACGATTCAGCAAAAGAGGTCAAAAAGATCAAGAGAGGGAAAATAAAGTTTGAGAGTAAAATTGAAATAAATAGAAATTGACTATAAAAACTCTGAATAATATGTGGAAGAATGGAGATTAATGTAGATTTCTTATAGTCAGAAACAATGGAAATTAAAATAGGGAGCAAAGAGTGACAGAAGAATTGAACACACTGTGCCTCTGTTTGCACTAAAGAGGTCAGAAATAGCCTCCCAGAAATGTCAGTGAACCAAGAAGCTAGTGACAGGGAAATTAATGGGGCTAAAGACTGACAAATCACTAGGCTGATAACCTACATCCCAGAGTACTACAGGAAGTAGTCCTGGAAATCACGGAACCACTGGGGGTCATCTTCAAAAATTTTATAGACACTGGAGCAGTTCCTACAGATTGGGGGTTAGCAAATGTAACCCCCACTATTTATAAAAGAGGGAAAAGGAAAAACACAGAATTACAGAGCAGTTAGTCTATCGTCAGGAGTGGGGAAATTGCTCGAGTCTATTATAGAAGTCATGATAACAGAACATTTGGAAGCCAACACAGAATTATGAAAGGCAAATCATACTTAACTAGTAGGTTATAGCAAGGAGAATCAGTGGATGTGATGTATTTCACTTTTCAAAAGGCCTTTGATTTGGTCCCTCATAAGAGATTAGTGGTCAAAAGTAAAACATGTGGGATTGGAGGTAAAATATTAGCATGGATTGTGAATCGATCAACAAACTGGAAAACAGAATGGAAATGAATGGGTCTTTTTTCTGGGTGGCTGGCAAAGACTTGGTGGAGCACCTCAGGGATCAGGGCCCCTGAGATACTTTGGCCCCAGCTATTTGCAATGTATATAAATGACCTGGATGAGGTAGGAAGGAATCAAATGCAATGTATCATAGTTTCTTATGATACAAAACTGGATGAGATTGTGAATTGTGAGGATGCAAGAAGGCTTCAAGGTGATGTAGACGAGTTGAGTGGGAAAATGCAGATGCATCACCGTTAGTTCTGTAACATAACAATTGTATTCTTGTGCGACCCCGCGCTATATAAAAATTGCACAATAAAAATTGCACTTAACATGTTAGAAATGCAATCGTGTTACATCCAGCACGTTTCAAAAGTCTGCAATTTAGAAATAGTCAATCGCATTTCAGGTGATCCGCGTTGACGAAACGCATGTTATTGCAGAATGACCTGTACCATGTGGCTAAATGTGTAGTTATACACCTCAGTGTGAAAAACATCAAGGCAAAGTATTATTTAAATGGCAATATATTAGAAACATGTGGATGTCCAAAGGAACTGAATGTCTGTGTAACCAATGAAAGTAGGCAGGTTTAGCAAGCAATTAGAAAGGGTAAGGGCATATTAACATTCATTGCAAGAGGATTTGCATTCTGAAGTAGGAAGTCTTACTGCAGTTATACAGGGATATGGTGAGACCACAAGTGTGTATTGTGTGCAGTTATGGTCTCACTATTGAGGAAAGGATACATTTGCCATTGATGGAGTGCAGTGAAGCCTCACTGGATTGACACTGGTGATGGCAGCACTGTCCCAAGAGACTAGTTCAACTGAGACTGTATTCACGTGAGTTTAAAAGCATGAGAGGGAAACATATAAAATTCTAACAGGGACATACAGACATGATGCAGGGAGAATGTTTTCCCACCGTCGGGAGCCTAGAACCAGGGGGATACAGTCTCAGGCTACGTGGTAGATCACTTCAAACTGCAGTGAGAAAACATTTATTTCCAAAGGGTAGTGAACAATGTTTTTTTTTTAATTAATTCTTAAGATGTGGGCATCACTGACTCTGTCAGCATTTATTGCCCATCGCTAATTGCCCAGAAGTCTGTTAAGTGCCAACCACATTGCTGTGGGTCTGGAGTCACATGTAGGCCTGACCAGTTAAGGATAGTAGTTCCCTTCCTTGAAAGGGCATTAGTGAACCAGATGGATCTTTCTGACAACCAACAATGGTTTCATGGTCATCCTTAGTCTCTTAATAGCAGATTTTAATTGAATTCAAATTCCACCAGGTGGGACATCACCTGGTTCTCTGGATTAACAGTCTCGTGACAATATCACCAGACCACCACCACTGTGGAATTCAGAAGGCTGGGTCAGAGTATATTCAAGAAAGAGAAAGATAAATGTTTGAACTTTAAAGGCATCAAGGGGTATGGGGAGGAACTGAGAATGTGATATTGAGATAGTGGATGAGACAAAGATCATACTGAATAGTGAAGCAGGCTCAATGGGATGAATGGCCTACTCCTGCTTCTAGTTTTGATGAACGGGTGTGTTGACTATAGTTTGCAATGCTGAAGAGTACAAATAACTTTAAATGGCTCTTCTGCATTTTGATAGCCACTAGTTAATTGTAATCATATTTATATATACATCTCTATGTGGACATTCAAAACTGGCGTAATGTCTAATAGTTTCCATGTGAAGTTCAAACACCCAATGTTGGTACAGAAAAGATCTCTGGTGTCTTCAGGTCACATTTTCACAATTCTTCAGGGAGTTTCTCAGATAAATTGAGAAAGGCTGTTTCCCCTTGTGGGAGAATCCCAGACTAGAGGCCATGGTGTCAAATCAGGGGGTCACCCATTGAAGACAGAGATGAGGAATTTCTTCTCTCAGAGGATAAGAGAATCTGTGGAATTCTTTACTGCAGACGGCTGTCAAGGCTGGCTCATATTTTCAAGGCTGATTTTTAATCAGTAAGCGGAATCAAGGGTTATGGAGAAAAGGCAGGAAAGTGGAGTTGAGGATTATCAGATCAGTCATGATCTCATTGAATGGCGGTGCAGACTCAATGGGCTGAACGGCCTGCTTCTGCTCCTACATTGCGTGCTTCCTTGTCGAATATTATTATAGATGTATCATTCTACACCAGGTGCCAGGATCCATGAAGCTGCAGGTCCCAGTGATCTTCAATCATTTCCTTCACATTGCAGGACAGCACCATTTGCTTCTCTCAGCAGGTTATTTGAGGTAGATGTTACATCCATGACCATACCTAATGAACCCAGATTATGTCAGTTTAGATTTCATCATTGTGAACTCCAGTAAAGTAACAAAGCTCCTCAATTTCTGTTATTCCTCAATTCTGTCCTTTGAAACGAATAGTATTTCCTTAAAGGGACAGCGATTTGGTTTACAGATCTTTTATTAAATTAAGTAGTTTACAATTCCAATTTCAATTCAGTGCCCCCCCTCCAAAAACCACTATTTCCTGAGTATGAATTATCTGTAGATGTATTCCTGTTCTGTGCAAATGCTGACTTATCTGGTACAAAAGGTACTTGTAGACAAGTTGACCTTTCAAAAAGTCTCAAGATCTTTTACTGCTGCATTTTCATTCTCATCCTTAATATGTAATTTATTTGCTCTGTTTTTGCTCTAGAAGCCAGTGATGTTGGTCTCTCCATAAGGAGAAACTTGTTAATTGTCCATTCTCGTTGAAATCAGTATTGCAGCAGTAACACTTCTTCAAAAGAACTATTGACTTACTTGTTCTTCGGTGTCGTACACATTCAGCTCAGTCCGACAAAATCCATTCCGAACAGATTGTCAACAACTGCAAAATCCATACTAAAGGCATGGTGTTCACTGTTCACTAACAGCTGCCCCCAGACTTTCCATGGTCACAGAGTAGCAGGTTTTACAGCACTATGTGAGCAGGGTTACCTACATCATACATTATAGGATCCCTACAGTATGGAAACAGGCTATTTGGCTCATCAGGTCCACGCTGCCCCTCCAAACAGCATCCCATCCAGACCCACCCCTCCTACTCTACACCTGTAACCCTGCATTTCCCATGACCAATCCACCTAATCTGCACATCTCTGGACTGTAGGAGGAAACTGGAGCACCCGGAGGAAATCCACACAGATAGAAGGAGAATGTGCAAACTCTGCACAGACAGTCGTCTGAGGGTGGAATCAAACCCAGGTCTCGTGCTGGGAGGCAGCAGTGCCGCTGCGTCACCATGACTCTTCAGTTAGTCCTGTGAACAAGACCATTGTTCCCTTTTAAGGAAATTTCAGGGAGTAGTGGTATTAATCAGTGAACTATTAGTCCATTACCCCATGTAATGTCCTGAGGGAACCCAGGTTCAAATTCTGCCATGGCAGATTGTGGAATTTGGATTCAATAGTTTAAAAATAAAAACCTGGAATTAATGACGACCGTGAAGCCATTGCTAATTGTCAGGGGACAAACCCATCAGATTGACCAATACACCTTTAGGGAGGGGAAAGTGCCATTTTTACCTGGCTCAGCTAACATGTGACTCCAGACCCACAGCAATTTAGTCGATTCTGAACTGCCCTCTGGTCAATCAGGGATGGCCAATAATGCTGGCCCAGACTGTGACGCCCAATTTTGAATGAATACGAAAACAAAAATCAGACTGAAGATTCCTCACTTGTCCATATAATGTATAAATCAGGAGATATAGATATATATTTGAATTAAATATTCCATGTAGAATCAGATATGGAAAGTGAAATAAAGAGAGGGGCAAATAACTTTGAGTGGGAGATAAGAGATGCAAAAATAGTTTCTACTTTTAATTTTTTGAAATATCTCCAGCGATAGTTATATTCTGGATGAATGTGATGCTATACTTGCTATTCCTGTGCTGTATTATTCTCTGTACTATATTTGTAAAATTATTTTTAGGAGCTATGAGCCAGTGATTAAGAGTTACCACACCAGGTGAATATTGCATTATCCTAGAGTATGTGGGGAATGGAAAATTCCGGAAAATCAATGCTTAAAGATTGCAGACCCTCATCAGAATAGCAACTCATCAAGACATCTTTGATAGAACCTCCCAAAGAGCAAAAGCAGCAAAGAAAAGATTACACGATCACTTCAGAGTCACAGACCATCCTGCCTTTGATGTATAACACTACTTCTTCAATGTAATTGAGTCACAATCCAGGAAATCCCACCTTAAAAGCATTTTATGTCGACTTTCACCCCATGGCCGTTGTAGGTTAAGCAGCAGCCCACCAACACTCTCAAGGGCATTGAGGGGTGGGCAGTTACATCACAGCACTCTTGCTCAGAACCTCAACACCAAAGCATGCCTGACACCAGCAGTTCACTGTGCTTTGCAGCTTCCTTCTGCCAACTTGGAAGACACACCAACACCAGCGTCCTTGACCAGGCCAACATCCTCAACATCAAGGCATTGACCCCCCCACCCCTTGATCAGTTGTGATGGGCTGGGCACGCTGTCTGTATGACCAACACAGGACTGCCCAAGCAGGTGTTCTACTCCCAGCTCTGAAATGGCAGGCGAGCCCCAGGTGGGACAGAGGAAGTGCTTCAGAGATACCCTCAAGGCCTCACTGGGGAGGTGCAGTATTCCCACTGACACCTGGGAATCACTGGGCCAAGATGTCCAAAGTGGGGGAAGGAGCATCCGGAAGGCGTTGAGCACCTCGAGATCTGGGAAAAAGTGGAAGCCGGGCAGAAACAGGGAAAGGAACACACTGCCGCCCCACCCACTCCCGTCCCTTGACTACCATCTACCCCAAGTGTACCAGAACCTGTGGCAAACATATTAGTCTGGACAGGCACCTACAGACTCACCCTGAGAGTGGGAGAGAACCATTGACTTCGGTGCAGCACCGCCGATGACTGTCAATGAGGGATGGGAGATTAACATGATTTTAGTTTCCGTGGACTCTGTTCACCACTTCATTGGGAAACACTCATCTACCCTGTTGAATGTTGTAAATACTTGAGGATTAGATCCACAGCTATATAGCATCAGTGAATAGCTTGTGAAGAGAACTAATGCAGACATGATGGATCAAATGCCCTCTGCCATAGTACTCTAATGATTCTACCATAAAAGATAACATTTTCAGTGACACCCACATTCACTGAATAAGCACTGTATATTAATAAAAACATATGAAGCGAGGGTTGTCGTCATGCTGGACAGTGGCTGGCATTCAACGACAGTCCATTGACATCAGAATGTTTAAATTGGGAGATAACAAAGTTGAATAAAGGTTTCCAGCAGCAGATGAACTGAGGCAGAGGCAAAAGGAAGGCAATGTTTCAGAGACGGTCTGGGTAAGGGAGGGAATACGAGGTCAGAAACTCAGATCAGGGTGAAATGGAACAAGGAGAGCCTAACAGACTGTTCCAACCTCAAATGGTGGTCAGTGAATAGACCAGAATCCATGGCAAGGGAAAAAAAATTGTGTTGGGGTAGGAACACATTGACTTCAATCTTTCCGAACATTCAGTTGGAGAAACTTTCAGGATTTGGAAGACAGAATGTGCCTCCTACCCTTGAGAAACACGCTTGGCTTATCATTACAAATAGTGCTATATTGAAACAACAGTCACCAGTTAGAATCATAGAATCCAAACATTGTGGAAACAGACTATTCAGCCCAACTGGTCCACACCAACCCTCCATCCCACGTAGACCCATGCCCCTTCTCTGTATTTCTCATGGCTAACCCACCTAGCCTGCACATCCCAGTTGAAGGACCAAAAACACGAGGCTTAATGCATTGCTGCTCTGATATAACAGTGCACATTTACTGACATCTCACTTACCTTTTTGATAAATACTCCTGCATCAAAACGGAGGTCAAACTTGGTTGGAAGAGGGCTGATTCTCTTTAATGGTTAGCCCATTTCCAACCCTTCAGCCAGGTTTCTGGAAGCCTGGACAGCATTAGGGGAAGGAGGTTGTGGGAGAAGAGGGGATGGGTGAGATTGGGAGAATGTGCAGGCTGTGAGAAACAGGAGGAATACACCAAGTCTCCCCTTGAACCAGATTGGTCATTCAAATGAGATCTTGGCTGATCTTCTACAACAACTCTCCATTCAATACTCCACCCATATATCCTCTTGGAATCCAAGAAGCTGTTGACGTCAGTACTGAAAGTACGCAATGACCGAGGCATCCACTTTCTTCTGGGGTACAGAATTCCTAAGGTCCATATCCCTCTAGCACTGCTACTATCCCAGTCAATGGTATTGGTCTAGTCATCCCAAGACACATATTAATGCTCTGGGGATATGGATTCCAATCCCACCACTACATCAATTAACAAGCCCTGAAATGGACAGCTAGACTCAGTAACGGTGACTATGAACGACAAAGTCACAGTGTAGGAGGCCATTTGGCCCAGTGTGCCTGTACCAGTTCTATTACCTGCAGCCATAATCACTGCACACCATTTCTACCCAAATAACCATCCATTGCCCCTCTTGAATTCTCAATTGAACCTGCTTCCACACATTTCCAGGCGTTGCTTTCCATCCCCTAACCACTAAAGTCACCATCGATTGTCATAAAAGCTCATCCAGTTCATAAATTTTTTTTAGGGAAGGAAATCTGTTTTCCTTACCCAATCTGGCCTACATTCAACTCCAGGCTCACACCAATATGCAATTAACTCCTAAATGTACTCTTAAGCGATTGAGCATGCCATCAGTTGAAATGAAGATGAGGAGTGGGTAAAGATATGCTCACCTACGATGTCCAAATGCCTTTGAAAATAATTATTTTTTAAAATTCTAGAAGGGCCATTCCAAGACCAATACTGCTCATTCTAGATTCCCCAGTCAGGGGAAATGTCTACTCTAAGAAGTTGATACATCTTGGTGAAATCACTGGGCAGAGAATACAGGCAGATTCCACCCTATCATTTGCTGAAATGGTCTCAGCCTCTTTATCCTGACATTTGCACATGGGGAAAAGAAGCATTCCCCTGAAAGTGGACTGGGGAGAAATGGATAGTAGGATCAGCCCCTTGATCTGTTAAATAAAGTAGTGAATTATATTGGCATGACTGAAGAGCAAATAAGAGAATTCTTGGAAATGTAAATAAAGAATGTGAAATTAAAAATTTATTAATATGCATATAAGGAAGCAAATCATGTTATTATATTTCTGATACAGTCAAACTAGTGATCGAGTGGAAGCACATTGGCAATTAACATTTCATTTCAAAAGTATTCTCACTGCATATATTCATAAATGAGGCATGCATAACTATGAAAGCAAACTCTCATACAACTCCTTAAAACATTTTAAATCCAGGTAGATTTCCTTATGTTATTTCAGTGACTTTAATTTTCAGCTCTCAACATCTCTAGGCCTTTTGAAAATCAATTCTAAATCCAGTTGGAAGTGCAGCAAACTCAGGTACATTGACCATGTGAAGTGTTTCTCAAGTACATCAAAAATATTTAATACAATCTGCTGCAGAATGATGAGAGGGTGAATACTCACGTCATTCTGTTGAGGCTAATATCAAAAAGGCTTGGGTTTGTTCGTTAATAGAAGTTGATACAAAACCACAGTGTACCCGTTCAAGCAGGCAATTGAGATTCAGCACAAAATGTTAAGCATTTCCTAGAAGTGCACTCGGTACTGCATAAATCCAAATTAGCTCATAGACAAATATGCGTTACAGACAGTAGGCTGAAATGAACTGACTGCAAGTCAAGTTCATTGCTATAATAACATCCAAGAGTGGAGATGCCAGTGTTGGACTGAGGTGGACATGATCAGAAGTCACACGACACTAGGTTATAGTCTGACAGGTTTATTTGAAATTTCAAACTTTCAGAATGCTGCCCCTTCGTCAGGTGAAAGGGCAGTGCTCTTAAAGCGTGTGATTTCAAATAAACCTGTTGGACTATAACCTGGTGTTGTGTGACGTCTGACCATAGTAATATCTGTCATGGGTTACATAACAAAATGTATGGGGCTAGTGATGGAGTGGGGTGGGGGAGGTTTGGCAGAAATGAAGAGCTCAACAAATATCAATTCCCCACATCTTCCTCTGATACACCCAGATCCTCCTTTATCATGGCATTTAGGTGAATGAGGGGAGGCATGTAACTTGGCATAGGATGCCCTGGGTTCTAACTTACTTTTAAAATGTGCCAAGAGAAAAGCTGGTTCTTTAAAAATCAAACCATGACTTTTTTTGACAAAGACTATAATTTTCTCTCACACAATTCACTCCAGGTATACACTCTTGGCTCCTCTCTGTTTTGTACAGATGGACTTATAGCATTGAAGAAAACTGACGCAGGTAGATAATTGACACATTCATTCAGATTCTGTGCACAAACAGAAACAACCCATCTCTATTAGTTTTCACACCTGGGAAAATACTCCAATATAGTTAATAAAATACATTTCAACCATTAAAAATAAAATTTGCCTGGGTGACAATTACTTCCTCATAAGTTCAGCACAATATGAAGAATTTCAGTTCATCCTTAAGAAACAAAGGTCCAACAGTTGAGAATGAGAAGCACTAGCGACATTGGGTTGAGATGCTGAGTACTCCGCCTGTGATTCACCTCCCACCACACAACAGACTCGCCCATCTCAAGATATCATACAAGACCTCTCACTCTTAGACAAATGCAATAATGTAAGAAGGAGTGAGATTGTTTAACTAAGCCCTTTAGTTCTTTTCTCTAGGTAATGGTGCTGCTTGGTTATCACATTACCTAGTTCTAATCAAATGTCCCAGATACAATAGACAAGGCTAGAGGTGTGTTTTCTACTGCATGAAAGTAGTCAGAATGGGACATGAAAGTTGTTTTCTATCCAATTTGCCCTTTAACACCATTGTAATGGATTGTAATGGAACTACACCTTGTTATTGAGTTTACAAAACTACAGATTGTGCTACGAGCCATCTAAAGAAAATTTAATTTGTGGATCCTGTCTTCAAAGATAAAACATATGAGAAGCTGTGTTTGTCTATGAACATTATCATCGTACTAAAGTGACATGCAACTTTACTTGTGAAACTACCTTTGACAGGTTAAACCTTTAACCAACCTAAACATATGAGCTGTACGTTGACATAAAACACAGAACGTACTGGAATAAGAAAGATGATCTCAAACTAAATTAACAAACATGTACAGCACCCCTTTTCCTGCCCAGGGTACCTTGCCCTACTACACAAGGAACAAGGGAGCAAATACTTTAACTCCCGAGGGCAACTGTGAAACATTCTGTCAAGAAGAAATGTTCTTTATAGATAGTCGAATCCTCTCAGCTTTCACGCTTTTCATTGACCTGATACATTTTGCAGCCCTTTAAATGTAAATGCATTGGATACAATGGTATTGCCCTTTATAGATTTGCAAACCCAAGATAAAGCCAAACATGGGTTGAGGGTCAAAGGAATGCATGTGAAATTCCTTCACCACTCCTGCCACATTCATTCATGTACACAGAGTTACACCAATACATCATGGTATAAGTAGTTAAACTGCCCGTTCATTAATCTGAGGCTTGGTAAACTTCAACTGGGTGGAAATCCACAGATATTGATGACCATCATACTAGTTATACTAGTTAGATCAATGACCCCTCCCAGTCTCCTTGCCAATAATGAAAGGGGGGGGGTGGGGGTGGATAATCTCGCCACAAACACCTGGTCATCTCAAGACGCAATATAAATCCCCTTATCCAAACAGTTCCAGACAATATAATTAATGCAGCAGGAGTTAGGCAGTTATAAACAAAGCTGCAGTACCCTGTAACAAGTACTCTCCTGTGTACACTATGGATTGCAGTACATCACAGATGAAGCTGGGAGATCTTTGCTTTCCTTTAAATGAGGAAATCTCAATTTGAGATAATTCCCGGTTCTCTACAAAGGTACCTGGTCCAGATTGATCTTGTGAGCGGATCATCATTCAGGTGTCCAGTCATAAGAAACAGCAAGAGGTTGCTCAAAGAACACTTATGAGGCGTAGAATCCCTCCTTCCCTCCGTGCTGAGTGATCATGACAGCGAGAGGCTCTCTTCCACCCAAAAGCTTTCCCGTTCTGGTTTCCAAAATTGATTTCAATGCCGTCAGAACAACCAGTTCAGCAGCCTTCAATTAGTTTACCACTCAGATGAGATGCACAATTAAGACACTATACTAACTTTAAACATAGCCCAGTAGATCCAGGAAAGTAATTACCAGTTAACTTGTAGCATTAGATTTCACACCAGACTCTTCCAGTTTAATAAAATTGGACAATTCCAGGATCCCCAGAGCTTGATGGTTTCATTACTCCCAAACTTAACCATGACTTTCACAATAGGGTGGCACTTAATTTAACCATGAAACAGTGGTTAAAGATGTTTCACAAGAAGCACATCACAATGATGTGAAATCCATCTTACACTATGCATATACCAACAGAGATCAACAAGATCAAGCCTGGCCAGTCCATCATCTATTTGTAAATAAAACACTATTTTCCTTCATAGACATCTGTCAAATTCCAAATGACTTATTCACAAAGCCCTCGCCAATTTTTGCCGTCTCATGAATTAATTTCTTCCAAAATAAACTGATTGTTGTAAGGAGTTTAATTGTGAAAGTGCTCCTCAATGCACAAAAAGGGACCAAGTGAATTCTGAATCCAGGAAGGGCAAGATTTCAGAATAAACTGCAACAATATGATTTTAAACAAATTCGGCAGATATTAAATTTGGAAACAAGTGTCCTAGTAAACACTTATTATGATCATTTTAACTGAATGCCTACACTATTACATAAAGCCTTTAGAGCAACAAGGAACATTTATGCAAAGTTTGAAAAAAAAAGATCTGTTTGAAGGCATATCTAAATAAATGTTATGCAAGAGGTCAGTAAAAGATAGCTACTTGAATGCAGATCTTCAGCCGGTGAAATGAAGCCATTACACTGTCTACCAACCACCTAAGTATTTGGAGTTAAAGATCTAAAAAGAGCCCAAAACCAAAATAGATTCAAACACCTCACACCCATCCCTTTCCCCCTTCAAATCCCAATGACTAAGTTATGGTTTGGATGCCTTTCATAGCAACAAGAAAAAAAAGCAAAATATTCATTTGTATTCCGTCCCTCCTATTTGTTATCTTCAATCCTCATCTTTCTCACAGCTCAATGAGCTTTAGATGTTCACTGTGTGAGCATGCTTCTTGCATAGGAGCTTGTCTTTCTTGGAGAAGAAGGTTTGGCCTTCCAAATTCACACAACACACCTGGAATAAAACAACACCAAAAAGGCAGTTAATAAATAATACATTTCTATCAGAAATGTTGAGGCCAATTTTAACCAGTGAATAAGGAAAGAATGCAGGAAACAGCGACAGGTGTAGGTCATTCCATATAGATTTTTAAAAAAAATAGGTTTAGATTAGATTCCCAACAGTGTGGAAACAGGCCCATCAGCCCAACAAGTCCACACCGACCCTCCGAAGAGTAACCTACCCAGACCCATTTCCCTCTGACTAATGCACCTAACACTATGGGCAATTTAGCATGGCCAATTCTATCGAGAGCCTGTTCCATCATTCAGTTTGATCATGTCTGATCTTGGGTTTCACAGCGTTGAAAGCTTCAGCCAATAAATTAAAATTTGTTCAGGGTTCTGAGGAAGGGTCGTTGGACCTGAAATGTTAACTCTGATTTCTCGCCATATATGCTGCCAGACTTGCTAAGCTTTTCAAGCAATTTCTGTTTTTGTTTCAGTTCCTTTGTTGTGCACTCATTTGAGTCATTGCTGCTGTGCTCACTATTGTTTATTTTTAACAAGACGTAAGCACGTGAAATTAGTTAAATTAAAACAGTTGCATTTAGTTTCTGACAAGATAAATAAATATTTGTTCTCTGATAACTTATGAAAAGCAACAATCCTACAAACACAGCAGTGACACAAAATATTTAAAATGCAACACCTTCCCTTTGCATAAAAAGAGTTACAAAGTTTGGATTCCAGAGGATGTGGTAGAGATATTAAACCTTGAGCCACATTAAACAAGGAACATTTCTAATAAATCACAAATAAGTCTAGGCTCCTTTGAAGGGAGGCACCAATTACACCGAGAATAAAAAGATGTAAATGCAAGACAGAATAGGCGAAAGGAAGAAGCTGCATGTGATTTTTTTTTTGGCCACGATGGAGACGCCCTCTATCCAGGCAAAAATCCCAAAAATTGGAAGACCTTCCTATGCACACACCATTTCCCATTTTTGCAGAGGCAAATTTGAGGATATGCTGCACTTCACACGTGCAGTTTCTGGAGACAGCTGCCCATGTCTCGATGTAAATTGGATTTTGGAGGGGGGTGGGTGGTGGATGATTGACATGGAAGGTTGGCTTGGAAACGGCATTATGAATTGGACGGGGCAAGGAGCCCTGAAGCTCTTTACCCATCCCAGATCCAAAGCTTGCAGCCTCTACTGTCATCCTGTGGTTGCCTGATTCACGTCCCAACACAATAGGTCACCCAGGAATGAAAAGATGACCATCTGGGACATTTTATCCAAACCCAACATTGTCCTATATGTTTCTGCACTCTGACTTACTTATGACTGTTTTACTGTAGTCAACGTGACTGCCAATTGGCACCCAAGAAGCTTCCACAAACAGCAATTGGAATTAAATCAAGGCAGCAGATTACTACCTGAATGGCTGTAAACTGGGGGCGGGGAGTGTGCAGCAGGATCTGGGTGTCCTTGTGCATCAGTCACTGAAGGGAAGCATGCAGGTGCAGCAGGTGGTAGAGAAGGCAAATGGTATGTGGCCTTCACTGTGAGAGGTTTAGAGTACAGGAGCAGGGATGTGTTGTTGCAGTTATACAGGCCCTTGGTAAGGCGACAGCTAGAATATAGTGTGCAGTGTTGTCTCCTTTCCTGAGGAAGGATGATCTTGCTCTCGAGGGAGAGCAGCGAAGGTTTACCAGGCTGATTCCGGGGATGGCAGGAATGACAAATGAGGAGAGATTGAGTAGGCTAGGAGTGCTTTCGCTGGAGTTCAGATGCGTGAGGGGGGTATCTCATAGAGACTTATAAAATTCTAACAGGACTAGACAGGGTAGATGCAGGGAAGATGTTCCCGATGGTGGGTGTGTCCAGAACCAGGGGTCACAAACTGAGGATTCGGGATGGACCATTTAGGATGGAGATGAGGAGACATTTCTTCACCCTAGTGGTGAGCCTGTGGAATTCATTACCACAGGAAGGAGCTGATGCTAAACCATTGAATGTATTCAAGAGGCAGCTACATATAGCATTTGGGACGAATGGGATCAAAGGTTACGGGGAGATAGCAGGATTAGGCTATTGAGTTGGACTATCAGCCATGATTGTGATGAATGGCGGAGCAGGCTTGAAGGGCCGAATGACCTCCTACTGCTTCTATCTTCTGTGTTTCTACGTAAACTGCCAAACAATCTGTTTTAGGTGTTGGTTGAGGGATATCCTTTGACCACAGGACACCACGTATATGCTCCTGTCCTGGGATCTTTCAAAACTAGGATGGACAGACAGGATCACAGTTTAACACCACTTCCGAACTATGACACCTTGGACAATGGAGCACTCCCTCACTGCTCGACTGCTAACTCAATGTAAATGGATGCGTTCAAGTCTCTAAATCTACTTGAAGCCAAGATTTATCCCTATTCTGAAAATTAAAAGAAAATGTTATGTTTTCTAAATGTTCTCCATATATTAACACAACACAATGATTTGCATGAAAACCTATTTCCATTCAATGGGTATTCTAGCTTTCAACAAAGCACAGAAGAACATGTCTTTTTTTATTCAAACCTGATGTTTGTGTACTATTCCTATCAACTTTATTTTAATTTTAAATTTCTGTGGCCACAGTTATAATAAAAAGTCCTGCTGGGAATTGGTCACTCTAATGATGCATAGCAACCCAGGCACAGCAGTAATCACAATGATATTACACCTCAGACATCAGCAGGATTTCTCCTGAATAACTGCCCATCACTCTCTTGCTATCTCTAGTGTTCTAACCATTTCCTTCAATTTGGTATAAAACTCAGTCAGTGGTCTGATGTCAGGTGACAGAGAGGGGATCAGTAACTACAGAGCCTACCTGGGGAATGGACCAGGGAACTATGATCCTTAGAGATTCCCTCTTTCCCAATTACTCATGATTCCTCCACTTGCTCAATCACACACCCCAGGTTACAGTCCAACAGATTTATCTGGAAGCAGTAGCTCAAAAACCCTCTTTACTTACACATGAAAGGTCCTTGATTCTGGGACTGCTTCTTCAGAGTCAGCTATTAGAGTGTCAGTATCTCTAATATTTCCTTTCTTTTCCCCAAAACCTCTGACGTTCTTGTTTATTTATTTTTCTTTTTGCTTTTTTTTTTGTTTTTTACCCCCACACTACCGCCTAACTGCGGTAGTGCTTATTTTTTCCCCAGCACCCATGTTGTGTGTGTGCAGGTGTGAGACAGAGTGAGAGACACAAGGTGCACGAATCGTTATTCAGTTTCCACCACCAGGAAGAAAGGAAACACCCGAGTGGCCAGTGACAAGCAGTGCCCTTCACAAAGGGAATATTTCCCTATTTATCTGTCAGCCAGGGATCTCTGATTGGTCCAGATTAACAGCCTCAATCAGGGAACTCATATTCTCTGGGCCAAGCTGGCTGACCTTGTTACAATCACTCCATTTACCTTTCCATATATCAGGCTATGGGCCAATGGAATGACTTGCAGGTATAGCAATTAGTAGCAGCTTTTTCTGAAAAGATGTTAATGGAATACAAAACTCTCTTACTCAGTTTAAAACATTTTGTGAAAAGCATAGAAAATGTGACAGTTACTTCTGGTATAGTGCACTATACGCTACAAAGACAATTTTCTTTCACAAGTCCTTTGAGGGATTGGTGGGAAAAAAATCACTTACTGGAAATTTGCATATGACATAGGGACTTTTAGGGCACACATTTGATTAGATTAGATTAGATTCCCTACAGTGTGGAAACGGGCCCTTTGGCCCAACAAGTCCACACCGACCCTCCGAACAGCAACCCACCCACACCCATTCCCCTACATTTACCTCTGACTAATGCACCTAACACTACGGGCAATTTAGCAAGGCCAATTCACCTAAACTGCACATCTTTGGACTGTGGGAGGAAACCGGAGCACCCAGAGGAAACCCATGCAGACACGGGGAGAATGTGCAAACTCCACACAGACAGTTGCCCGCAGTGGGAATTGTACATTGGTCCCTGGAGCTGTGAGGCAGCAGTGCTAACCACTGAGCCACCTTGCCGCCCAATTTCATCCCAGAAAACGTAGTAAGAAAATAACAACCAGGAGAAACAGGGTTCCACAGACAGGAGACACATGAAGATGTAAGATATTCTCAGTATGCTGCGGAGATTGTGGATTAGTCATTGTAGCTTACTTACTGCACAGACGGTACAGGGTTTACTGTACTGTACAGACGGTACAATATTTACTCACTGCATAGATGGTACAGGGTTTACTGTACAGACGATACAGGGATTACTTACTGCACAGACAATACAGGGTTTACTGTACTGCACAGACGGTACAAGGTTTACTGCACAGACGATACAGGGATTACTTACTGCACAGACGGTACAGGGTTTACTGTACTGCACAGACGGTACAAGGTTTACTGCACAGACGATACAGGGATTACTTACTGCACAGACGGTACAGGGTTTACTGTTCTGCACAGACGATACAGGGATTACTTACTGCACAGACGGTACAGGGTTTACTGTTCTGCACAGACGATACAGGGATTACTTACTGCACAGACGGTACAGGGTTTACTGTTCTGCACAGACGGTACAGGGTTTACTATTCTGCACAGACGGTACAGGGTTTACTGTTCTGCACAGACGGTACAGGGTTCACTATTCTACACAGACGGTACAGGGTTCACTATTCTGCACAGACGGTACAGGGTTTACTGTTCTGCACAGACGGTACAGGGTTTACTGTTCTGCACAGACGGTACAGGGTTCACTATTCTGCACAGACGGTACAGGGTTCACTGTTCTGCACAGACGGTACAGGGTTCACTATTCTGCACAGATGGTACAGGGTTCACTGTTCTGCACAGACGGTACAGGGTTTACTGCACAGACGGTACAGGGTTTACTGTTCTGCACAGACAGTACAGGGTTTACTGTTCTGCACAGACGGTATAGGGTTTACTATTATGCACAGACGGTACAGGGTTTACTGTTCTGCACAGACGGTACAGGGTTTACGTTCTGCACAGACGGTACATGGTTAACTGTTCTGCACAGACGGTACAGGGTTTACTGTTCTGCACAGACGGTACAGGGTTTACTGTTCTGCACAGACGGTACAGGGTTTACTGTTCTGCACAGACGGTACAGGGTTTACTGTTCTGCACAGACGGTACAAGGTTTACTGCACAGACGGTACAGGGTTTACTGTTCTGCACAGACGGTACAGGGTTTACTATTCTGCACAGACGGTACAAGGTTTACTGCACAGACGGTACAAGGTTTACTGCACAGACGGTACAGGGTTTACTGTTCTGCACAGACGGTACAGGGTTTACTATTCTGCACAGACGGTACAAGGTTTACTGCACAGACGGTACAGGGTTTACTATTCAGCACAGACGGTACAGGGTTTACTGTTCTGCACCGACGGTACAGGGTTTACTATTCTGCACAGACGGTACAGGGTTTACTATTCTGCACAGACGGTACAGGGTTTACTGTTCTGCACAGACGGTACAGGGTTTACTGTTCTGCACAGACGGCACAGGGTTTACTATTCTGCACAGACAGTACTGGGTTTACTGTACTGCACAGACAGTACAGGGTTTACTATTCTGCACAGACGGTACAGGGTTTACTGTTCTGCACAGACAGTACTGGGTTTACTGTACTGCACAGACAGTACAGGGTTTACTGTTCTGCACAGACGGTACAGCGTTTACTGTTCTGCACAGACGGTACAGCGTTTACTGTTCTGCACAGACAGTACTGGGTTTACTGTTCTGCACAGACAGTACAGGGTTTACTGTTCTGCACAGACAGTACAGGGTTTACTGTTCTGCACAGACGGTACAGGGCTTACTGTTCTGCACAGACGGTACAGGGTTTACTGTTCTGCACAGACGGTACAGGGTTTACTATTCTGCACAGACGGTACAGGGTTTACTGTTCTGCACAGACGGTACAGGGTTTACTATTCTGCACAGACGGTACAGGGTTTACTGTTCTGCACCGACGGTACAGGGTTTACTATTCTGCACAGACGGTACAGGGTTTACTGTTCTGCACAGACGGTACAGGGTTCACTATTCTGCACCGACAGTACAGGGTTTACTGTTCTGCACAGACGGTACAGGGTTTACTGTTCTGCACAGACGGTACAGGATTTACTGTTCTGCACAGACGGTACAGGGTTTACTATTCTGCACAGACGGTACAGGGTTTACTGTTCTGCACAGACGGTACATGGTTAACTGTTCTGCACAGACGGTACTGGGTTTACTGTTCTGCACAGACGGTACAGGGTTTACTATTCTGCACAGACGGTACAAGGTTTACTGCACAGACGGTACAGGGTTTACTGTTCTGCACAGACGGTACAGGGTTTACTATTCTGCACAGACGGTACAAGGTTTACTGCACAGACGGTACAGGGTTTACTGTTCTGCACAGACGGTACAGGGTTTACTATTCAGCACAGACGGTACAGGGTTTACTGTTCTGCACCGACGGTACAGGGTTTACTATTCTGCACAGACGGTACAGGGTTTACTGTTCTGCACAGACGGTACAGGGTTTACTGTTCTGCACAGACGGTACAGGGTTTACTGTTCTGCACAGACGGCACAGGGTTTACTATTCTGCACAGACAGTACTGGGTTTACTGTACTGCACAGACAGTACTGGGTTTACTGTACTGCACAGACAGTACAGGGTTTACTGTACTGCACAGACGGTACAGGGTTTACTGTTCTGCACAGACGGTACAGGGTTTACTGTTCTGCACAGACAGTACTGGGTTTACTGTACTGCACAGACAGTACTGGGTTTACTGTTCTGCACAGACGGTACAGCGTTTACTGTTCTGCACAGACAGTACTGGGTTTACTGTTCTGCACAGACAGTACAGGGTTTACTGTTCTGCACAGACGGTACAGGGCTTACTGTTCTGCACAGACGGTACAGGGTTTACTGTTCTGCACAGACGGTACAGGGTTTACTATTCTGCACAGACGGTACAGGGTTTACTATTCTGCACAGACGGTACAGGGTTTACTATTCTGCACAGACGGTACAGGGTTTACTGTTCTGCACAGACGGTACAGGGTTTACTATTCTGCACAGACGGTACAGGGTTTACTGTTCTGCACCGACGGTACAGGGTTTACTATTCTGCACAGACGGTACAGGGTTTACTGTTCTGCACAGACGGTACAGGGTTCACTATTCTGCACCGACAGTACAGGGTTAACTGTTCTGCACAGACGGTATAGGGTTTACTATTCTGCACCGACGGTACAGGGTTTACTATTCTGCACAGACGGTACAGGGTTTACTGTTCTGCACAGACGGTACAGGGTTTACTATTCTGCACCGACGGTACAGGGTTTACTGTTCTGCACAGACGGTACAGGGTTTACTGTTCTGCACAGACGGTACAGGGTTTACTGTTCTGCACAGACGGTATAGGGTTTACTATTCTGCACAGACGGTACAGGGTTTACTGTTCTGCACAGACGGTACAGGGTTTACTATTCTGCACAGACGGTACAGGGTTTACTGTTCTGCACAGACGGTACAGGGTTTACTATTCTGCACAGACGGTACAGGGTTTACTGTTCTGCACAGACGGTATAGGGTTTACTATTCTGCACAGACGGTACAGGGTTTACTGTTCTGCACAGACGGTACATGGTTAACTGTTCTGCACAGACGGTACAGGGTTTACTATTCTGCACAGACGGTACATGGTTAACTGTTCTGCACAGACGGTACAGGGTTTACTGATCTGCACAGACGGTACAGGGTTTACTGTTCTGCACAGACGGTACAGGGTTTACTGTTCTGCACAGACGGTATAGGGTTTACTGTTCTGCACAGACGGTACAGGGTTTACTGTTCTGCACAGACGGTACATGGTTAACTGTTCTGCACAGACGGTACAGGGTTTACTATTCTGCACAGACGGTACATGGTTAACTGTTCTGCACAGACGGTACATGGTTAACTGTTCTGCACAGACGGTACATGGTTAACTGTTCTGCACAGACGGTACAGGGTTTACTGTTCTGCACAGATGGTATAGGGTTTACTGCACAGACGGTACAGGGTTTACTATTCTGCACAGACGGTACAGGGTTTACTATTCTGCACAGACGGTATAGGGTTTACTGTTCTGCACAGACGGTTCAGGGTTTACTATTCTGCACAGACGGTATAGGGTTTACTGTTCTACACAGACGGTACAGGGTTTACTGTTCTGCACAGACGGTATAGGGTTTACTATTCTGCACAGACGGTATAGGGTTTTCTGTTCTGCACAGACGGTATAGGGTTTACTATTATGCACAGACGGTACAGGGTTTACTGTTCTGCACAGACGGTACATGGTTAACTGTTCTGCACAGACGGTACAGGGTTTACTGTTCTGCACAGACGGTACAGGGTTTACTGTTCTGCACAGACGGTACAGGGTTTACTGTTCTGCACAGACGGTACAGGGTTTACTGTTCTACACAGACGGTACAGGGTTTACTGTTCTGCACAGACGGTATAGGGTTTACTGTTCTGCATGGACGGTACAGGGTTTACTATTCTGCACAGACGGTACAGGGTTTACTATTCTGCACAGACGGTACAGGGTTTACTATTCTGCACAGACGGTACAGGGTTTACTGTTCTGCACAGACGGTACAGGGTTTACTGTTCTGCACAGACGGTACAGGGTTTACTGTTCTGCACAGACGGTATAGGGTTTACTGTTCTGCACAGACGGTATAGGGTTTTCTGTTCTGCACAGACGGTATAGGGTTTACTATTATGCACAGACGGTACAGGGTTTACTGTTCTGCACAGACGGTACATGGTTAACTGTTCTGCACAGACGGTACAGGGTTTACTGTTCTGCACAGACGGTACAGGGTTTACTGTTCTGCACAGACGGTACAGGGTTTACTGTTCTGCACAGACGGTACAGGGTTTACTGTTCTGCACAGACGGTATAGGGTTTTCTGTTCTGCACAGACGGTATAGGGTTTACTGTTCTGCACAGACGGTATAGGGTTTACTGTTCTGCACAGACGGTATAGGGTTTTCTGTTCTGCACAGACGGTATAGGGTTTTCTGTTCTGCACAGACGGTATAGGGTTTACTGTTCTGCACAGACGGTATAGGGTTTACTGTTCTGCACAGACGGTATAGGGTTTACTGTTCTGCACAGACGGTACAGGGTTTACTGTTCTGCACAGACGGTACAGGGTTTACTGTTCTGCACAGACGGTACAGGGTTTACTGTTCTGCACAGACGGTACAGGGTTTACTGTTCTGCACAGACGGTACAGGGTTTACTGTTCTGCACAGACCGTACAGGGTTTACTGTTCTGCACAGACGGTACAGGGTTTACTATTCTGCACAGACGGTATAGGGTTTACTATTCTGCACAGACGGTACAGGGTTTACTGTTCTGCACAGACGGTATAGGGTTTACTGTTCTGCACAGACGGCACAGGGTTTAATGTTCTGCACAGACGGCACAGGGTTTACTGTTCTGCACAGACGGTACAGGGTTTACTATTCTGCACAGACGGTATAGGGTTTACTGCACAGACGGTACAGGGTTTACTATTCTGCACAGACGGTACAGGGTTTACTATTCTGCACAGACGGTACAGGGTTTACTGTTCTGCACAGACGGTACAGGGTTTACTATTCTGCACAGACGGTACAGGGTTTACTATTCTGCACAGACGGTACAGGGTTTACTATTCTGCACAGACGGTACAGGGTTTACTATTCTGCACAGACGGTACAGGGTTTACTGTTCTGCACAGACGGTACAGGGTTTACTGTTCTGCACAGACGGTACAGGGTTTACTATTCTGCACAGACGGTACAGGGTTTACTATTCTGCACAGACAGTATAGGGTTTACTGTTCTACACAGACGGTACAGGGTTTACTGTTCTGCACAGACGGTACAGGGTTTACTGTTCTGCACAGACGGTATAGGGTTTACTGTTCTGCACAGACGGTATAGGGTTTTCTGTTCTGCACAGACGGTATAGGGTTTACTATTATGCACAGACGGTACAGGGTTTACTGTTGTGCACAGACGGTACATGGTTAACTGTTCTGCACAGACGGTACAGGGTTTACTGTTCTGCACAGACGGTACAGGGTTTACTGTTCTGCACACACGGTACAGGGTTTACTGTTCTGCACAGACGGTATAGGGTTTACTGTTCTACACAGACGGTACAGGGTTTACTGTTCTGCACAGACGGTATAGGGTTTACTGTTCTGCACAGACGGTACAGGGTTTACTATTCTGCACAGACGGTACAGGGTTTACTATTCTGCACAGACGGTATAGGGTTTACTGTTCTGCACAGACGGTACAGGGTTTACTGTTGTGCACAGACGGTACATGGTTAACTGTTCTGCACAGACGGTACAGGGTTTACTATTCTGCACAGACGGTACAGGGTTTACTATTCTGCACAGACGGTACAGGGTTTACTATTCTGCACAGACGGTACAGGGTTTACTATTCTGCACAGACAGTATAGGGTTTACTGTTCTACACAGACGGTACAGGGTTTACTGTTCTGCACAGACGGTACAGGGTTTACTCTTCTGCACAGACGGTATAGGGTTTACTATTATGCACAGACGGTACAGGGTTTACTATTATGCACAGACGGTACAGGGTTTACTGTTCTGCACAGACGGTACATGGTTAACTGTTCTGCACAGACGGTACAGGGTTTACTGTTCTGCACAGACGGTACAGGGTTTACTGTTCTGCACAGACGGTACAGGGTTTACTGTTCTGCACAGACGGTACAGGGTTTACTGTTCTGCACAGACGGTATAGGGTTTTCTGTTCTGCACAGACGGTATAGGGTTTACTATTATGCACAGACGGTACAGGGTGTACTGTTCTGCACGGACGGTACATGGTTAACTGTTCTGCACAGACGGTACATGGTTAACTGTTCTGCACAGACGGTACAGGGTTTACTGTTCTGCACAGACGGTATAGGGTTTACTGTTCTGCAGAGACGGTACATGGTTAACTGTTCTGCACAGACGGTACAGGGTTTACTATTATGCACAGACGGTACAGGGTTTACTATTCTGCACAGACGGTACAGGGTTTACTGTTCTACACAGACGGTACAGGGTTTACTGTTCTGCACAGAATGTACAGGGTTTACTATTCTGCACAGACCGTACAGGGTTTACCATTCTGCACAGACGGTACATGGTTAACTGTTCTGCACAGACGGTATAGGGTTTACTGTTCTGCACAGACGGTATAGGGTTTACTATTATGCACAGACGGCACAGGGTTTACTGTTCTGCACAGACGGTACAGGGTTTACTGTTCTGCACAGACGGTACAGGGTTTACTGTTCTGCACAGAATGTACAGGGTTTACTATTCTGCACAGACCGTACAGGGTTTACTATTCTGCACAGACGGTACATGGTTAACTGTTCTGCACAGACGGTACAGGGTTAACTGTTCTGCACAGACGGTACATGGTTAACTGTTCTGCACAGACGGTACAGGGTTTACTATTCTGCACAGACGGTATAGGGTTTACTATTATGCACGGACGGTACATGGTTAACTGTTCTGCACAGACGGTATAGGGTTTACTGTTCTGCACAGACGGTACAGGGTTTACTGTTCTGCACAGACGGTATAGGGTTTACTGTTCTGCAGAGACGGTACATGGTTAACTGTTCTGCACAGACGGTATATTGTTTACTATTATGCACAGACGGTACAGGGTTTACTATTCTGCACAGACGGTACAGGGTTTACTGTTCTACACAGACGGTACAGGGTTTACTGTTCTACACAGACGGTACAGGGTTTACTGTTCTACACAGACGGTACAGGGTTTACTGTTCTACACAGACGGTACAGGGTTTACTATTCTGCACAGACCGTACAGGGTTTACTATTCTGCACAGACGGTACATGGTTAACTGTTCTGCACAGACGGTATAGGGTTTACTGTTCTGCACAGACGGTATAGGGTTTACTATTATGCACAGACGGCACAGGGTTTACTGTTCTGCACAGACGGTACAGGGTTTACTGTTCTGCACAGACGGTACAGGGTTTACTATTCTGCACAGACGGTACAGGGTTTACTGTTCTGCACAGACGGTACATGGTTAACTGTTCTGCACAGACGGTACAGGGTTTACTATTCTGCACAGACGGTACATGGTTAACTGTTCTGCACAGACGGTACAGGGTTTACTATTCTGCACAGACGGTATAGGGTTTACTATTATGCACAGACGGTACAGGGTTTACTGTTCTGCACAGACGGTACATGGTTTACTATTCTGCACAGACGGTACATGGTTAACTGTTCTGCACAGACGGTACAGGGTTTACTGTTCTGCACAGACGGTATAGGGTTTACTATTATGCACAGACGGTACAGGGTTTCCTGTTCTGCACAGACGGTACAGGGTTTACTGTTCTGCACAGACGGTACAGGGTTTACTGTTCTGCACAGACGGTACAGGGTTTACTGTTCTGCACAGACGGTACAGGGTTTACTGTTCTACACAGACGGTACAGGGTTTACTGTTCTGCACAGACGGTACAGGGTTTACTGTTCTGCACAGATGGTACAGGGTTTACTGTTCTGCACAGACGGTACAGGGTTTACTGTTCTACACAGACGGTACAGGGTTTACTGTTCTGCACAGACGGTACAGGGTTTACTGTTCTACACAGACGGTACAGGGTTTACTGTTCTGCACAGACGGTGTAGGGTTTACTGTTCTGCACAGACGGTGTCGGGTTTACTATTCTGCACAGATGGTACAGGGTTTACTTGCTGCACAGACGGTACAGGGTTTACTTACTGCACAGACGGTACAGGGTTTACTGTTCTGCACAGACGGTGTAGGGTTTACTGTTCTGCACAGACGGTATAGGGTTTACTATTCTGCACAGATGGTACAGGGTTTACTTACTGCACAGACGAAACAGGTATCATGCCAAGTGTGGCCCAGTGCTTGAAGAAATTTATCGCCAGCCTCTATAGGGAAGTCACAGCCATGGCAACTAGTGCCAAATAAATTATAGTAATCTGTGAAATAAAATACATACATGTAAATGTCTCAGAATTAATCAGTAGCTTTATTTCAAAAAGCGTCAAAAATAACATTGTGCCAACAGAGTCGGACAGAGAACAACAGCTGGGGCAACGTTCCAAAATTATTATGTTAAATCTCCATTGTAGATTCAAATATACTTTGTTTTCCATTATATCTTGTGAAACAAAGATGGTCTTGAGTTTGAATGGTTAGGAGAAAGTGAGGACTGCAGATGCTGGAGATCAGAGTCGAGAGTGTGGTGCTGGCAAAGACCAGCAAGTCAGGCAGCATCCGAGGAGCAGGAGAATCGACGTTTCGGGCATAAGCCCTTCATCAGGAATGAATTTTAAACGGATGAAGAGCTTATGCCTGAAATGTCAATTCTCCTGCGTCTCAGATGCCGCCTGACCTTCTGTTCTTTTCCAGCACCACACTCTCATGTTAACAGGTTTAGCCACATGTGGGCTATACCACTGTAGTTCCCTCAAACAGGGAACATGCATCCTTGCCTCAGATTATTGGAATGAACTCCTTGTGATGCACCATGAGGTTGAAGAGTGAGAATTACCTTTTTCACAGTAAGGATCGCCATCCTCCATGTGGAAAATATTGTTGCGAATAGGTTGCTTGCAGGCCACACACACAAAGCAGTTAACATGCCAGGTCTGCTTCAAGGCATTAATAATTTCCTGAGAGACCAGAAAAAAAAAACACTAGAGCAAGAAAAAACAAGCAAGTCTGCAGACCTTATTCACACTGTAAGTAAAGAACCTAGGGCACAGTCTCTTACCCAGTGACATAACCAGAAAGATTTCCAGGAACCACAATATTGTGTTGCACTTTGTAATAATCATGCTGCTTCTGATCATCCAACTGGGAAGCCCAAATCACAACTTGCAGTAAACATTCCTCTAATCTTTCTCGGGACATTGCAACCTTTGTGAACTTCTGCAGTATATATGGTGAGCCGCTGTTTGCTATTAGTAATATTTCTGCTACGCCATTTTAACAGGGGCATCCAAACACCTTTACTTCACCCATTTCAGAATTATCTTAACAGAATGTAAGAAAGACTTGCATTTATATAGTACCTTTGCAAACCTCATTTTGTTGCTAAGTGCTTCACAGCCAATGAAGTACACTTGAAATGTCACAACTATTTGAATGAAGGAAACATACGGTAAATCAGGCAGCACCTGAGGAGCAAGAGAGTCGACGTTTCGGATGTAAATGTTATGCCTGAAAAGTTGACTCTCTTGCTCCTCAGAGGCTGTCTGACCTGCTACGCTTTATCAAGTGCCACATTTTGTCGACGTTGGCTTCTCCAGCATCTGCAGTCCTAACTCTTTCCAAATGTACAGTAATTGCCCACAAACCAAAACATCATAACAATAGAGTCATCGCCTGGAGTAACATGCACTGATTTGGCCTCCTCACTTTTAGAAAGATCTAACTGCAATACAAGCAGTTTGGAGAAGGTTCACTCAACTCATTCCCAGGATGAAGGGCTCGTCTTGTGAAGAAACGCTCAACGGCTTGGGCCTACACACAAAGGAGTTCAGGAAATGGAGAAACACATCAGGTTTTACGGTGGATATCAGGAGGATGTTACTTCTTCTGGGGAGACTGAAACTTGGGGACATAATTTAAGAAGAAGAGGTGCTCCCCTTTTAAGATGCAGATGAAGAGAATTATTTACTCCCAGTGGGCTGTTGGAGACTGGAATTATTTGTTCCAGAAGGTAGTAGTGGCTTGGCCTTTAAATTTAGACAAGGTGGAATGAGATGGAGTTTTGAAAGACAAGGGAGTCGAGGGTTCTCCGAGGATGCGTCAATAAAAGGAAAGTGGAGATGAGACCACAACCTGATCAGCCATGATCTTGCTGAATGGAGTATCAAGCTGGAGGGGCTGAATGGCCTACTCCAACTCCCATGTTTTTTCTGAAGAAAATCGTGCTGAGCGATAAACATTGATAGGCCACCTCATGCTCTTCCTGGACTAGCAATACATACTTAAGCAGATAAACAAAGGTTAAATGTTTACTTCTCAACTCCCTGTGAAACGGTGAAATGACAAACTTCACAATTTTCATCTTTTCTCAGCAGTCACATGGCAATACACAATTGTTTTGCAAACAAACATCATCAGGAACAGGGGTAGTCCATTCAAGCTCTCAAGCACAGCTCTACCATTCAATAATAGTGCAGCTGATCTGATCCACTGCTTCTCAATATCCTTTCAACCCCTTACTCGTCAATAATCTGCCCACCTCCAGCTCAAATGTATTGAAAGACTCTGCTTTGGTTGCCTTTTGAGTGATCAAAGTTCCAAAGACACGTGACTTTTCTCATGCTTCCTGAGATGTAATACCCACGGGGATGGGGTCACGCATCCATTCTTGACTGAAACTTCTGTGACAACTCCATAAATGGTTACACCAATATAACTAAACGAGGTAAACAACATTACATTCCAGCATGACTATGCTATGTCTAAGTGTGTGTTACTAAGAGGCATTAACACAAGATTTAACAATAGACCCAAGTATTATGAAGCCCAGGATTTAAGAAAGTCCCATCTGCAGGAGTAGTGATCCCTTTAGCCGAATGCAATTTAATTTTTATGCGGCATGTACAATTCTATCAAGAAGTGCTTTCTGAGGTAAGACTACATGATAGTCATAGGACATAGGACAGTACAGATTAGAGTGGTGCTGGAAAAGCACAGCAGGTCAGGCAGCATCTGAGGAGCAAGAAAATTTACGTTTCGGGCAAAAGCCCTTCATCAGGAATGAGGCTGGGAGCCTCCGGGGTGGAGAGCTTTTCCAGCATCACTCTAATCTGGAATCTGATCTCAGCATCTACAGTCCTCACTTTCTCATAGAATAGTACAGCACTGGAACAGTCGCTTCAACCTACAATGTTGTGCCATACATGACATCAAATTAAACTAATCACTTCCTCCCTCCCCTTGGTCCATATCCCTCCATTCCTTGCTTATTCATGTGTTTATCTAAAAACCCCTATCATGTGTGCCTCCACCAATACCCCTGGCAGCACATTCCAGACTTCTACCACTCTCTGTGTAAAAAACTTGCCAATCACATCTCCTTTGAACATTGCCCCTCTCACATTAAATGCTTGCCCGCCTAAGCACTTCAATCCTTCTAAGTCACTGGCCCTTCCTTGAAGGTCAATTCCAATCTCTGGGGAAAGTACATGCATTACATAATCTGCTCACATTAGGTCCAGGATATTTAGCCATTTGTAATCGCAGGGGTTACTTTGTCAGTTAGCTTAGTTGGCTGGATGGCTAGTTTGTAATGCTGAGTGATGCCAACAGCATGAGATCAATTCCCACAGCGGCTCAGGTAACCGTGAAAGTCCTGCCTTCTTGTCCTCCCCACCTTACCAGAGCTGGGGTGACCCTCAGGTTAAACTCACCACCATTCATCTCTCGCTAATGGAATAGCAGCCCTCTGGGACTGTAGTAACTTTACTTGAAGAGTCTGATAGGGGGTCCTTCCCAACCTGAGACTATTCCATGCCCAATGATCTATCAAGGGAAGCAACAGGAGTCACAAAATAAATTCCACTGACATGGAGTTTAGAGATCAGTATGGAGCTGTTGGGCTGAATGGCCTATTTCCTACTTATAAACAGTAAATAACACAGTACGTTCAATTGGGATTTGACCACATATCTGCCTGACTCCAGTTTCCATGTATTCAAACATTAATTGAATACTAAATTGAACAGTTAGTGTGATAAGCTTCCATATGGAATGTGTCGATCCTTTAACCGAAACTTTTAACACATAGCTGTGCAGGCACTAAGTTCCATTTAATTCTGAGTTAGCAGGCTGTGAAGTTCACATTTCAACCCGGAATCCAATCAGTTTTCAGACGGAACCTTTTTCTGTCTTAAACACTTAAGAGCAAAATTGGCTGACTTTTTGTTGTGTGTCCGTTAAAGGGGAGTCACTCGTGTACAAAGTGAACTTCTGCATGGCCTCACACATCCCTGTGACTGTAATCTCTTCCTCCCCCAGAACCCTTCTTGAGATACCTGCATTCCTTCAATGCCAGCCTCCATTGTCAGTCTTTAACTGCTACACCATTGGAGGCTGTGTCTTCAGCTCCCGAATTTGTCCCTTAACCCTCTCTGTCTCTCCCACCTCTGTTGGCACTGCATACAGCTTATTTCTTCAGCACAGAGTTGGCCATCCTTTCTTAATTTGTCACCTTTTGTGACTCAGTCTTGAATTTTATTTGCAGGCAAATTTCTTCAGGAGGTCTTGCTGCATTAAAGCCATTATACAGATGGTAATTGCTGCATGTTTGTTGACCATTATAAGCCAGAACGAGTGAGAAATTGTCCACATGCTACTGGAGAACACCAACTCTTCTCTGATACAGACTGATTAATGGGCATCAAGCAGGGAAAGAGATTACAAGAACTGAAGTTTCATCCAGTTCACAGCTTTCTCTATCCTCGCCATCTGCTCAATCCCCATTTCTAATAACCTTGGATAGAATGGAATAGAATCCCTACAGTGTGGAAACAGACCATCTGGACCAACAAGCCCACACTGACCCTCTGAAGAGTAACCCATCCAATCCCATTCCCCTATCCCATTCTACCTATGTACCCCTGCCTATTGCACCTAACCTGCACATCCCTGGGTAATTTAGCATGGCCAATTCACCCTAACCTTCACATTTTTAGACTGTGGGAGGAAACCGGAACACCTGGAGGAAACCCACACAGACACGGGGAGAATGTGGAAACTCCACACAGACAGTTGCCAGAGGCTGGAATCGAACCCGGGTCCCTGGCGCTCTGAGGCAGCAGTGCTAATCACTGAACCACTGTGCTGCCCTCTAAAAGAGAACAGGACTTTTTCATGCAATGCCTTTTCAGCTTGGCCTGCCACCCACACAATCTATCCACAGCTTGAGAAAGGAGATTGGAAAAATCAACATCAGTGATAGAATTCCACGGGAGATTCCGGCTGGGGCCCTGAAATCTGAAAAAGGTGCCAGCCAATTGCTTTCCAAAGTCCAGAAAGTGTTCTTCTGGCATGGCTTAGCAATTGGCTTTGTGTCAGGTGATATCTTGGGTTGCTTCCACCTGGGATTTCTCCAAGTACACCATAGATCCCAACTTTCCACTTGGAATTCTGAATGATTTCTCCTGATCCATTTCCTGTCCATCTGGACAAATGCTCTCTGATTATCAACATTACCAGACACTAAGTTTGAGACATCAGCATAAACAAATGGTAAAATGTACCACAATTGCAGCACATATCACCAGAATCTGGTGTGTAGAAGATCTCAGTGGTTCCAATGATAATGCAATAACACATCCCTGATCTATCAGGGCACACTGCATGATGAACTGCTGATAATGAGAACGTTTAGAGTTTTACTTTTTGTTTTCATGGAGAGTGTCTAGATGTTTGATCTTTCCAGTCCCATGATCTTTGAGGAGAGCTATACTTTTGGAAGATGGGAACTTTGGTCACAGACTTCCAGATCAAATTCATTCTTTTGGGGTGAAGCAAAGTGCTGAGGGGCAGCTTCAATCTCGCGGTGTTTCTGGAATAACCTTGTGAGAAGGGGCTTATATGATTAACAATCTCAACTTGATTGCATTTGACTTAATCACTCTGAACGTCAATAAAGTCAGCCACATCTTCCTGCCAAGATCAAGGAGACAAAAGAAACCAGACAGTTGGAATGGAGTGACAAATACTTTGGTTAGTTTCCCACACACTCATTTGAAATATGCAGATCAATCTCGGATTCTCAGAGAACAGTTGACAATCTTAACCTGAGAGTTGAACTATCAGATACTCTCACAGAAGGTGTCTCACCGAGACATATTCGCCTGAGGCAGGGGACAAGGGGCTTTGCTCACTCGGGCACATTCGGGACTCAACATTGAGTTAATAACTTCAGACCATGAACTGCCACTTCCAATCCACACAGCTCCCCAGTGGCCTTGTTTGCATGGGTTTGCTCTCACTAGTGCTGACCTGTTTCTTGCTATTAACACCAACCATTTTATCTATATCTCTTCTCTACTACATTAGCACTCCCTATGCCTTTTGTTCTGGGCCCCTGTACCACTTGCTCCTCCTCTTCTTGCACCTCAGCCTGACCAACTTTGTAAACAGCATTAACCATCACTTTCCCAGCCCTTAAAAAAGTTACATTGAGCAGGAAACATTAGTGCTGTCTCTTTTTCTCTCTCTCTCTCCCATACACTGCCAGATTGGCTGAGTTTTTCCAGTATTTTCATGAAATTAGTTCCTGGGATGAGAAGATTGTGCTGTGAGGGACAGATTGAGTAGAGTGGCTCTGAATTCCCTTGTGACGGGGAGAATGAGAAATTTCCTCATACTGTATACAATTGTTGGAAGGCCTGATAAGAGATCTTTATTCACTCAAAAGGTCATGAATCTTTGGGGATGCTCTACCCAAGTCTCTAGATGCTCTGCTGAGGATATTCAAGACAAAGTTTTCAAAGACTTTTCAATAAATTGGGAACCAAGGGATAGTATGGGAATATGTAGAAGTTCAGACACGATTTTATTATTTTTTATTCATTTGTGGGATGTGGGCATCACTGGCTGGGCCAAGATTGATTGTCCATCCTTAGTTGAGAAGGTGATGGTGAGCTCCCTTCTTGAACTGCTGCATTCCAGTTATGAATGTCAGCAAAGAGTCAAGAGGTTGCTCAGCCCACCTCTGCTCTCGCTATTAATTTCTCAGGTTCTAAAAGGTCCAACCTGGGATGTGAATCAGCGAGGAGGGATGTTGGTCAAGGTCCAGAGGAAAACCTCGCGATCTGTTTGATGCTGGAACAATTCAGAGGGCTGTTAAAAAGAGCACACTGTGCCAATGTGGGATTGGAGGCACAGAGACCAGACCGGATAAGGAATGCAGGTTTGCAATGCTACACAAGAGCATTATTTAACCAATTCTATGGCAATGCAACAGCCTAACGGTCACTTTGGTGGTGCAAAACAATGTTTGATAAAATTGAATTTCAATTCTTAAATGGTCAAGGCGGAATTTGAATTTGTAATCTCTGGAATCTTTATTTTGGTACCTTCATCACTTGGTGCAGTAATATAACTGGCACACTACAGTATCCTAATGGATTGGCACTCCATCTATCACCTTAAATATCACTCCCAATGCATAATGCTGTGAGTACCATCCATAAGGTGTGCTGCAGCAACTTGACAAGGCTCTTTTGACAGCACCTTAGGACAGAAGAGGACCTTTGGTCCACTGAGTCTATAACCACCAAAAATATACTAGTTCCTGCACTTTTTCCACGTTCCTGCACAAGACCCAAAGTCTTGAATGTAATGACACTTATCCGAGTACTTTTTAAAGGTTGTGAGGTTTCCTGCCTCAACCAGCCTCCCTGGCAGTACATTCCAAACACTGACCACCCTCTGGGTAAAAGGGCTTTTCATCAAATACCCTCTAAGCAGCCACCATTCACTTTAAAATTATGCCCCCGATGTTCTTGACCCTTAGACTAAGAGGAACAGCTGTTTTCCATCCATCCTACCCGCCCCCCCCCCCCCGTCCCGCCCCCCTGAAATGGCTCTGTGCCCAAACAAACCACCTGAGCTTATCCAGCCTCTCTTCAGCGCTAAACAGCTGCATCCCAGGCAACATCCTGGTGAATCTCCTCTGCACCCCCTCCACTGCAATCACATCCTTCCTATAGTGTGGGGACTAGAACTGCACACAGTACTCCAGCTGTGGTGGTGGAATGTTGTTAGAAAGGATCAGTTTATGCTGCCAGATATATACAACAAGCATTTCCCTGAATTGAAGAATTCTTGAGGTTTTAGTGTGACTGGCTCTGTCAGGATGGTGCATCAGGTTTCCATATTACTGACTTGTAGGATGAGCACCTTAAAGTACTTACCCCCAGGATCTTCCTCTGGCATCGGGCACATTCAGGGGCAAAGAATTGCTCGTAGCACTTCTCACAATATACAGACCCTTTCTCTTCCACGAACCCAATGTGGGCAAGGGATAGATTACAGTAGGCACAGGTAAACTCTTCAGGGTGCCAGGAACGACCCATTGCCACCAGGAAAGGACCTCTGTCAGAACAAACACACCAAGGGATCACTGTACAAACAAAGCTGCTTCTCAGAAACGCAGGACAAAACATTATAGCAAGAGTTGTGGCCTTCTCAGAGATGAAATTGTAAATGAGAAGTTTGCAAACATTGTCTTCCCTGAGAACGTCTCCTCAAATGTAAGAAGGAAACCCCGCACTTCTCTTTTGAAGAAAATGGATCTCCGGTAGGCTTCCATTGTGTAAATGTTGGTGCCAGCCAGGCTTGGATGAAGAGTAGAGGACAGTCTGGTAAGAAACCCAATTAAGTTGTACCATCAAGTGAAACGCATGCACACTGATGAGCATTAGATCACAAGGATAGTGCAAAAATTGGCAAAGCTACCCCTTCAGGCTTTGACAAAAGGCGCTAAGGATGCTCACTTTAGGATTTTAAATCTGAAGTATTTGGCGGAACATTTTTTCTTTCCAGCTGGAAGGTGGTGGAGGTCTTTTATTTACTGAAAAGGGAGTAGAGGTAGAAACCCTCCTACAATTTTACAAATACTGATGTATCGGAACATACAGAGTCAAAAGATGCAAAGCTTAGACTAGAGAGGTACTGACTCTGGTTGACACATGCAGAGTGGAGAACAATGGCCAGTTTCTGTTCCTGAAGATGGTGTAGTGGTATTGTCACGTAACTGTTGGAAACCCACCATGGGACACAGTGAAATCTGAATTCAACAACAATCTGAAATAAAAGCTGGCAAATGGTGACTGCATAGCCCACATTGACTGTGCTAAAAACCCATCTGGTTCATTAATATCCTTTATTAAGTGAAAAATCTGCAGTCCTTACCTGGTCCAGCCTACTTGTGACTCACCTGGTCGACTATTAACTGCTCTCTAAGCAATTTGGGATGGGCAGTAACTATTGGCCTAGCTGGCGATGCCCATATCTAAAGAACAATTTTTTTTTAAAACTGTGTCTATGTTCTTTTTACTGCTAAAGGTTAGATCATTAATCACCTTGAGCTAGTCCTTCCATTCAAATTCATCCATGACTGCGGTGGAACTTAACCCCACCTCCCGACCCTGGTACCTGAACTTTTTTGTTAGATGTCGGTAGCAGGGCAAATCAACTTAAGCTTTGACGTTTTCAAACAAATTGCAGCCTGACAAATTCATTTTGCAGAGGCTGTGAGCAGAGACAATTCCAGATTTACACTGTTTGGTTTTATAGATTTCTAGATGCAAAACCCCCAACTCTCTAAGGTGAACATGTTTCATCTCATAAAAGCAATGCTTAACTGAGGCTTTCCTTTCACTCCATGAGTTAAATCTACATGTTTAAATTAAATTAAATACCAGTGCATCTACATATCACTGCACACAACTACAAGACAGTCTATACTTTAGATGTGGGAGGGCAGAGTTGGTTTCCTATTACAGTTGTAATGTTACAATCGTAAAGTTTGAAGGAAGATATAAAGGAATGAGGCAAACTCATCAGTTCATGCTCCTTGCTCGTGATACCCTGATCATGTTCAGGAAGCCATTATCTAACATGAACGTTCACTTCAGATATTAATTAGCCTGTATCACTTGTACACAGGCAAATTTGTTAATCGCTTGCCCAAATCTTAAACATCTCATCCATTATTCAATAGACAATCCACTGTGTGACGTAGCTGCCAATTGCAACATTTCTGCTGCCATCTTCTGTGTCGTAACACCAGGGAGATAGTGTTGCACTCAGTACAGAACAAGCTTCATGACCTTATGCATCTTTAAGCTGGAGATATTTAATTGCAGACAAAAAATGGAAAGCACGAAAATGGAGATAAGTTTTTGAGAAAAGAGGGTGCTGGAATGGACACTGAAAATAAGCCACAACTTATAAATGGAGGTGACATTAAGGCACACTATTGTCAATTTAAAATGCAATTTTAAAAACAGAGCAGGAATTGAGCTGGTCTGCGTGGACTAGAGATGATCGGCCTACAAAAGATTGTGGATCAGGGCATTCTGAAGCTTTCCTTGCTTACTGATTGTAGATCAAAGTTTTGACCTGACCTGACACAGCCACCACCTCATTACATCAGGGCTGCTTTTCAGAACATGGTCAGAAGTCACATGACACTAGGTTATCGTCCAACAGGTTTAATTGCAGTGCACCTGACAGAGGGGCAGCACTCCGAACACTTGTGATTTCAAATAAACCTGTTGGACTATAACCGGGTGTTGTGTGACTTCTCACTTTGTCCACCACAGTCCAACATCAGCTCCTCTATATCATGACTTTCAGAACATGAGGTCTCTACATTTTACGTGAACCATTAAGTGAGCAAAATTTAACATGAGAACATCAGAAACAGAAGCAGGAGTAGGCCATCAGGCCATCGAGCCTGTTCCACCACTTAATATGATTGTGGCTGACCATTTCGTGGACTCAGCTCCACTTCCTCACCCGCTCACCATAACCCTTAACCCCTTACTGTTCAAAAGTCTATTTTTGCCTTAAAATGATGTAGCCCCAACTGCTTCACTAGGCAGGGAATTCCACAGATTCACAACCCTTTTGGGGAAGAAGTTCCTCCTCAACTCAGTCCTAAACCTGCTCCCAATTTCACGGTTTTAAACCAAAGGGACATCTCCCTCCAGACTGACAACCGCGAAAGCCTTTCTAATAATACTCTTCAATTCATTGGGTGTGATCACGTGATCAGTGTCAATTTTAAAAAGGGTCTGTCTCCAACTACGAGATCACTACAGATTTGTGTAATTAATACAACATGCTGTCAATTAAACAAAGCTGCCTCTTCTCCAGGCTAATAAATAGATCATGTCACCCTTGGCTTGGAAATGAAGCAGTCAGATCAAATAAGGCTGCTTCAGCGTAATTACAGTTCATGCCCTTCTGCTACTGTTCTTCAGACAGCAGAGTGCTATCAAATGACACTCTTCATTTTACACCTGTTTCATCAAAGCTATGCTGGACTGTAAACCAAAATGCAACCCTATCCGTGAACATAAATTACTCCTATATATGTATATATATATATATATTTTTTTTTTATATATATGTGTATATATATATATATATATATATGTGTGTGTGTAATTTGTGTTCATGGATAGGGTTGCATTTTAGTTTACAGTACGTATATTTGTTTTTAAAAAGGACTTCACAAAATCAAAATTCCAATGTCACGCTTGCTACTGTTTGGACATTTATTAAATACCTGCTCTGGTTGACTAATCCCCCTATCTGTTGGCAGCGGCTGCTTCTCCTGTTTCCGGAAGATTCCCCTGAATGGGACCACAGTGGATGTATGGAGGTGGGAAATTGATCCTACCTGGCAGGGAGAGCTTTTCCTCTTTAGTAACAATACCCTGCTAATGAATCCGACTGGTTTGCAGTCACAGTGAGAGGTGAGCCATTTGTTGTACATAAGGGCTTGCATTGTTAGGCAGCTGAGCAGCTGAAGGGAGCCCTGATGTCAGGAGGTGCTTGTAGCTTGTAACCCTATCGCAGGTGGCTGAGTCGAGTCAGGCCAGGACTGCTATCTCTGAGCAAGGGAAGATTTGGGACACCGAGATCCACAATCACACAACCAGATCAACTCCACGTCCACCCTGACTGAGTTTTAAAACCGATGACACGTGTGCCTATTTTTAAGCTGTGACCTAATTTTATGTATCCACAACAGCATCTTTCTCACAATCCTCTACCAGGGAGAAGGTGCAGAAGCCTAAGTACACCCACCAGCCGGTTTCACAACACTTTCTACCCTACTGTTGTTAGAATACTGAATGGACTTTCAAACTCTTAACATTCGCCTGTACCTGTGTTTTTGTTTTTGCAGCTGTTTACTTATTATTTACTATCTATGCTACTTAACTCTGTGATCTGCCTGTATTGCTCGCAAGACAAAGCTTTGCACTGTGCCTTGGTACATGTGACAATAAATTCAATTCAATTCAATTCAACCTAAAAAGTAAGATAGTCACCACTAAGCTGCAGAAGAAACTTGGGAGAAACATCTTTATCCAGGCAGTGATGAGAACTATCTGAAGAGGCAGTTGAAGCAAAAGGCAGAGGCACATTTCAGGAAAACTGAACAATCATAGGAACAGGAGTAGGCCATTCAGCCCCTCGAGTCTGTTCCACCAGTCAGTGAGCTCATGGTAGATCTATTGACTAACTCCATATACTTGCCTTTGGCCCATATCCCTTTATACCTTTGCTTAACAAAGATTTAAAACATACAACTGCTTCAGCATCCACTGACATTTATGGAAGAGCGTTCCGAACCTCTCCCACCCTTTGTACGTAGTACGTAAGTGCTTCCGAACTTGTGTCCTAAATGGTCTGGCCCTAATTCTCAGACAATGCCCCTAGTTCTAGAACCCCCCAACCAATGGAAATAATTTATCTTTATCTACGGTCTTTTCCTGTTAATATCTTGAAGACTTCAATTAGATCACCCCTTGACCTTCTGAATTAGAGACAAAATAGGCCACATCTCATAATTTAACCCTTGAACACAGGAAGGAGAGAGGAATGGATACCTTTGTTGGCAGGGTTGTGGAGAGACTGGTTTACGGCATTAGTGCTGGCACACAGAAGTTCTGTTTCTTGCAAATACAATTCTCATTTTGTAAAGAGGCATCCCCTTGGCTTGTCTTGTTACCTGATGATGGAGTTGCAGTGAGCACACATTGGCGTCCTGTTGCCTGCTGGGATATGCTCGGCCATCTGAACCAGTGTGTCATCATCCTGCGGCTCTGACTTGCTCACTACGGTGCTGGCTGCCTTTGATCCGGACCCCCAGCCAGGTTGACTTGCCGGTGATACCTGGGCAGTGGGGAGCACAGTCCGGGGGGAACTGTTAGCTGTAGATTGACACAAACACAAAGTTATTTCTTTCATAAAAACACATGAATCAAAGTCACTTCAGTAATTGAGGGGAGGTAGTGGGTACTGGTAACAACACTGAAGCAGCAATCCAGGCTAATGTTCTGGGGATGTGATCTTGAATCCCACCACATGGCAGATAATGGAATCTGAACCCAATACAAATCTGGATTTGAAGGCAGTCAGCCTAATGATGACCATGAATTCATGGTCAATTGTCCTAAGAACCCATATCATTCATTCAGCTCCTTCCTGGAGAGAAACCTGCCATCCTTACCTTGTCTGGCCTACACATGACTCCAGACCTACAGCAGTGTGGTTAGCTCATAACTGCCCTCTGGGCAATTAATTCCAAACCACCCAACAACACCCACAATAAATAAATAAAACAGGGATGTTAGAAAATTGCAGTTTCATAGTAATACGATCAGGAGTAGGCCATTTGGCCCGTTGAGCCTGCTCCACCATTCATTAAGATCCTGACTAATCTATCCATTGTCTCAGCTCCTCCTACCTGCATTATCCCCATAACTCTTAATTCCTCTACCATGCAAAACCCACCCAACTATGCCTTGAATATACTTAATGAAGATGCCTCGATGACTTCCTTGGGCAGAGAATTCCGTAGATTCAGTACTCTGGATAAAGCAGTTCCTCCTCATCTCTGTCCTAAATCTACACCCCCTAATCTTGAGGCCATATTCCCTAGTCCTAGTCTTACCCGCTAGCGGAAACACCTTGCCTGCCTCTATATTATCCATCCCTTTCATAAGTTTATATGTTTCTTTAAGATCCCCTCTCAATCTCCTAAATTCTACTGAGTACAGTCCTAGGTGGCTCAACCTCTCCTCATAGGGTAACCCCCTCATATTCGGAATAAACCTGGTGAACCTCCTCTGCACTGCCTCTAAAGCCAGCATATCCTTCCTCAGGTAAGCAGACCAGAACTGTACACAATAATCTAGGTGTGGCCTCACCAACACCTCGTAAAATTGCAGCAGAACCTCCCTGCTCTTAAATTCGATCCCTCTCGCAATGAAAGCCAATATTCAATTTGACTTCAATTCATACATTTGGAATACTTAAATTTAAATGCTGCTGAAAAGCTTAGATGAAAAGCTGACGTGCAGTTTATTCATTAAAAATATATTTTACATAATCTCAAGGCAAAAAGCATCAGTGCTGTAATGGGAAGGTTGCCCTTTGAGGAGACATCACGTAGAATAGGTCTAGAATCACTAGAATTCAGAAGAATGATCTGTGACTCATTAACATCAATAAGACATCTCCCAGAGTTGGGCAGGGTATATGCTGAGAGGCTGTTGGCCTTTCTGGCTGGACAATGAGGAACAATGTAGACATAGTCTTTGGATAAGGGTCAGCCATTGAGAAATGAGAGGATGAAAAGTTTCTTCATTCAAAGGACAGTCCTTGTTAAATATATTCACTGCCACTGAGAGCTGTCAATACTCATTGAGTGAATATATTCACTCACCGAGTGACTGATTTTTGGACAATTAGGGGATATAATGAGAAAGCGGAGTTGATGATGATGATCAGGCATGTTTTTATTGACGGGAGGATGAGGCTCAAGGGGTCAAATGGCCTATTTCTGTTAATTCATTTCTTGCCAATGATTTCCATTCTTCCATTGAGTTAAGGATGAGGTTCAAAACCGAATCATGATCATGCAGAGGCTGCCATTCAGCCCATTGAACCTGTGACAGTTCTCTACAAGAAGAATTCAGCAAATCCCACTCCCTCCCCAGTAGACTCATCCAGAAACGTTAGCTTGTTCTCTCTCCACAGATGCTGTCTGACCCGCTGTGATCTCCCAGCATTTTTTGATTTCAATACAGATTCCAGCATCTGCAGTAATTTGCTCCTATACTTTGGATCAGTGTCCACTTATTGACTACACTCTGGATAACCTGAACATTTTCCCCCCATACCTACCCTCTCCACACTGCTCAGGAGTTTGAAAACCTCCATCAAATTTCCTCTGAATCTTTCCTCTCAAGGACAGCAGCCTGGAATCGCAAGTCACTCTCACAAATCTTTCCTACACCTTCTCTAATGCCTTTTCATCTGCTTTAAAGTGCAGTGCCCAGAACCGGACCCAATATTTATAAAAGGACAAAATAGGGGAGAAAATGGGCAGATGAAATTCATGGCTACTTGAATAAGGGACACAAACACTCTGCAGTTAAAGCAGGAGTTGCCTAGGTTTTTTTTAGATTAGATTACTTTACAGTGTGGAAACAGGCCCTTCGGCCCAACAAGTCCACACCGCCCCGCCGAAGCGTAACCCACCCCTCCCCCTACGTTTACCCCTTACCTAACACTATGGACAATTTAGTATGGCCAATTCACCTGACCTGCACATCTTTGGACTGTGGGAGGAAACCCACGCAGACACGGGGAGAACGTGCAAACTCCACACAGACAGTCGCCTGAGGCGGGAATTGAACCCGGGTCTCTGGCGCTGCGAGGCAGCAGTGCTAACCACTGAGCCACCGTGCCGCCCAGGTTGCGGATGAATGTAGTTTTATACTCTTGTTTAGAAGAAATAAGAAGCAAAACATAATTCTAAAACATAAGATTGTTAGGCGACTTGACAGGGTAAACGCAGAACGGCTGTTTCCCTTTGTGGGAGAGACTAGGAGCAGAGGGTATCACCTTGGAGTAAGGGGTCGCTCATTTTCAATAGCGATGAGGAACAATTTCTTCTTTCAGAGGATATGGAATCTGAGGAATTGTTTACCACAGAGGGCTGTAGTGGATGGGTCGTTAAGTATATTTAAGACTCAGATTTTTAATCACTAACAGACTCAAAGCTTATGGTGAAAAAGCAGGGAAGTTTAGTTGAGAATTATCAGATCAGTTGTGATTGCACTGGATAATGATGGAGACTTTGAATGGCTGAATGGCCCACTTGTGCTAGAATGTCTGATGGTCTTTAATCAACAACCAAAAGGACAGTTGTGCCAATTTGTGGCTGGGCCACTAGAAAAGGGGAATATTACATTCATTGAACTTTCATTGCATTGATTTCTTTTTTTTTCAAAGAAACGCAGAGGTAGATAGACTCTGGGGTTGGTTAGTTCTGTTGATTAGATGGCTGCTTTGTGATGCCAAGTGAGGCCAATGGCCGGGGTTCAATTCCGGGGAAGAGTGAAGGAATCTCCTTCTCAACCTCTTCCCTCACCTGAGCCGTGGTGACCCTCAGGTTAAACCACCACCAGTCATCTCTCTCTCTCTTTCTCTAATGAGAGAGCAGCTCTAAGGTCTGGTAAGCCTATGTCGACTTTACCCTTTGCTTTCCCCACTTTTAGATAGATTATTGATGAACAAAGGAGTCAAGCATTGCCAACGCTAAGTGGAACTTGGGGCGTGGGACCACAACCAAGTCAGCAATGATTTTATTGACTGTCAGGACAGTTTCTAGGGGCTGAATGCTTTTCATTTGTTTGTACAGACAAAGCCAACATCTTGTAGTTTCTCAAAGGTTGGGGAAGAAAGTCAAGATTGGCTAAAAGTTATATCTTGAACTAACCTCAAAAGCACGTGCAGCAGAAATATCCCCAGTGATGAGTTCACAAACCAGACGACTGTACCTGCCTGAAAGGCACGGCCAGGCAAGAGCAGAAATAGGAACACAGGAAAATACAAAGAACAACTTATGGCTTTCAAAAAAAAAAAATCAGCCCCTTGAAGCCATGCCAGACAGGCTTTTAGATATACTACTTTAGAAGTAGAAAAAGTCACTTAAAGTAGTCAAACTTCAGGATAATTATTAGCAATCCCTTTCTGCACCTGTCAAATTTGACAGCTCCAAGTAAAAATTGACATTGCCGTGAGGTTTAACGCAGGACAACAGCAGCTCCTTTGTGTGCTGGGTCAGTTGGACCTCCATCTATCCTTCATCACCAACCAGCCGATTTTTTTTCCCCACACTTACACGCTTGCCAATTTTAGTCTTCACAGAGATGAACTATTTTGGTTTAAGATTAGATTCCCATCCAAAGGAAAACACAGCAAGAGTATATTTTAGCTGTACTCCTACCACAGAGGACGACTTATTTTTAATAATTTATTAAGGAACATAAAAGATGCCCCCAGGGTGATTTTCCACCACGTTTTCAGTTGTACAAACAGACAAAACAATATTTTTTTTTAAGTTCTTTCATGGGCATGGCTGTCATCAGCTTGTCCAGCATTTATTGCCTATCCCTAATTGCTCCTTGAGAAGGTGGGGGTGAGCTGCCCTCTTGAACGGCTGCGGTCCACGTCCTATACGTTGACCCACAATGCCATTAGGGAGGGAACTACTCCATAGGTATGATCACGTCAAGCTGTTGCTTGACTAGTCTGCAAGACAGCTCTCCCAATGTTTGCACTAGCCTCAGATGTTAGTAAAGAGGACTTTGCAGGGTAGACAGGGCTGTTTCTACCCCTGTCTATTCTGGTGCCAAGATTGATGCCAGGTTTCATTTCTTCATTAAGAATTTGGAGTGATTGTTACAATGGAGTGACTTGCTGGGCCATTTCAGAGGGCAGGTGAGAGTCAACCATATTGCTGTGTCACATGTAGGCCAGACCAAGTGAGGATAGCAGATAAGGATATTAGTGAGCCAGATGGGTATTTTTTTTCCAACAGTTTTATGGTCATCCGTAGACTCTTAATTCCACGTTTTAAAATCTGAATTCAAGTTACACCATCTGCTGTGACAGCATTCAAACCCAGGTCCCCACAACACAAGCTGAGTTTGTGGATTAATAGTCTCGCAATAGTATAGTGTGCGCAACAGTGACAGAGTTCTTAGCATAGCTGTCTCATAGCACCAAAGACCCAAGTTCGATTCCAGCCTTGGGCAACTGTCTGTGTGGAGTTTGCACTTCCTCATGACTGCATGGGTTTCCTCCGGGTACTCAGGTTTCCTCCCATAATCCAAAGGTGTGCTGATTAGGTGGATAGGCCATTCTTAAAAACTTGCCCCATAGTGTGCAGGGAGTTCTAGGCTAGATGGATTAGCCACAGTTAATGCATGGTTACGGGGATAGAGTGGGATGCTCTCTGGAGGATCAGTGCAGTCTCAACTGGCCAAATGGCCTCTACCTGCACTGTAGGGATTCTGAGATTATAAATATGAGGCCATTTTGTTCCCTAATATTACCTGTTCTACAACGTTTAGCTTCTTCTGCTGAGAAAGAACACCATTATCAGGATGGTGAAGAGACACGCACATAAATCTTTTTACTCACAGTCCATTTACAACAGTTTTGAGGAAGTATTGTTAGCAATTTGTTTCCAGTAAAGTCACACAAAAAGCCCTGAGATGAAAGGCCATAGGTCTGAATTGAATTGATTTATCGTCACTTGTAGTTAACAAATAAATACAGCGAAAAGTGTAATATTTCGGCACACTCCGGCATCATTGCTTGGTGAATTGTTTGGTGCTGATCAAAGCAAGATTTCACATCTCATCTGAAAGACATCAACCCTCAAATTGTGCAGCACTCCCTCGCAACCACACCAAAGGGTCAGCCTAGATTGTGTGTTCAAGTTTCTGCAATATTTCCTGAACATGTCGCTTATAGTTCTGAAAGGGTTAACATTAAGGACTGTGGTGAGTCCACAGCTCCTTAGCAACACAAGTGGATAAAGTGGTAAGGAAAGCACACAGCAAGTTGCCTTCATCGGCTGGGGAAGAGTTGGCAAGTCATGCTGCAGCTGCACAAAACTTTGAATAGACCACATTTGGCAGTTCTGGTCGCCACACTATAGAAAGGATGTGGAAATGATGGAGAGGGTGCAAAAGAGGTTTACATGGATGTTGCCTGGATTGGCCATTATTAAAAACTTGCCCCATAGTGTTCAGGTAGTTCTAGGAGAGTCATAGAGATGTACAGCACAGAAATAGACTCTCCAGTCCAACTCATCCATGCCGACAAGATATCTTAACCTAATCTAGTCCCATCTGCCAGCACTTGGCCCATATCCCTCCAAACCCTTCCTATTCATATACTCATCCAGATGCCTTTTAAATGTTTAAAAGCTTCCACCACTTCCCCTTAGGTTCCTTTTATATCTTTCCCCTCTTACCTTAAACCTATGCCCTGTCTTATGGAGTTGGAGAGGAGCATCTTTGCATTTTGGATGAATAAGATCTAACTTCCCATGGTCCTCTCTGTTACAATGTCTATCACATCAACGTAATCTGTAACTAGCTGCGAACATGCGATGAGCTACTTGTTCAATCCAAAAGCCTCTTCTATTTACAACAGACAGTGATTTTCCTCTCCCACACCAATCCAAGCAGGTCCTGTAACTCTCTGCACTTAAAGAGCACAGTGAGGTGCAAGCTTGGTTCAGTTACACATATGGGCGAAATGCTGGGAAGTGGGACTAGTGCACATTCAATGTGCTGAAGTTGGCTTATGAGGAGAGACAGAGTGGACTGGGACTAGATTCATTAGAATTTAGAAGAATGAGGAGGGAAATCTTATAGAAACATATAAAATTAAGAACTGAATAGCTAAGATAGAAGCAGGGAGGTTGTTTCCACTGGTGGATGAAACTAGAACCTGGGGACATAGCCTCAGAATAAGGGGGAGCAGATTGAGGGCTGAGTTGAGGAGGAACCTCTTCACCCAAATGGGTTCTGAATCTGTGGAATTCCCTGTCAAGTGAAGCAGTTGAGGTTACCTCGTTGAATGTTTTTAAAGCAAAGATAGATTTCCGGACAGTAAAAGAGGTTTATGGTGGGCAGGTGGGTAAGTGGAGATGAGTCAATGAAAAGATCAGCCATGATCTTAGTAATTGGTGGTGCAGGCTCAACAGACCAGATGGCCTACTCCTGCTCCTATTTCTTATATTCTTAAGGGCCTCTGCTGCATGACTCTGTTTCTTTGTCATCAGAACCAAGAATCTCTGACTCAGAGACAAACATTCTACTCAGTGCCTCAAGCTGACACATACTCCAAGAGATTTGTGAGGAAAAGGGCTTGCACAAAAGCCACTCAAAATGCATGCAGGGTGTTAAATTTAAACAGCATTCTCAAATATTTATTCAGGACATTTGCTTATTCAGTGCTATAATTTATTACATCTAACGTGAACATCAGACAACCTCAAAACTCTTACCTGTACTGATCTTATCATCTAAACTCCTTCGCTTATCTCTACGCCTCACTACCGATTAACAAAGGTTGGAGATAAACTGTGGGGGGTCATCTTAAAAACGTAATCTTTGTGTGCAGCTGGAATGTTCTAACTTAATAGAGAAAGTGAATGCTTGGTGCAGAGATCCTGCAAACACGCCTGACTCAGAATTGTTAACACACACACTGTCAAACAGCAACTTTCATTGAGCACAAAGTTCCAATTCCTCACAGAAAGGTGAACTCTGACTGAATGGAGTAGAACCTCAGGTCTGAAGAGATTGATTAAAGAGGCTGGCTTTGAAGTTAGAGGGTGAGTGATGGTTGGGAGACAAAGAGGCAATTCCACATCTTAGTGCCTGAAGAGCTGAAAGAAGCGCCCACATGGATTTGGCAAAGGGACTGAAAGATGGATGTGGCCATAGTTCGGGGAATGCAGAGTTCTTGGAAGGTAGAAGGTTTAAGGGGTTAAAGAGAGGAGTGAGGACCTGAAGGGATTTGAACACAAGTACATGAGAACTTTCAAATTTACAAACTTAGTGCGAGGCTCCCATCCACAAGGTTAAACGCTTACTTGCTCCAACACGGATCCTCTCTGGTGGACACTATCTCTAAAATGCTCTGCAGCAACTCCATCAGCAGCACCTCTCAAACTTTCAAACCATCAAGGAGGCCAAGGGAATTAGACATTTGTGAACATCACTACCTGCAAAAGGTCCTATCATGTGTTATTTTTATTTATTCATTCCCCCGGATTCATTCCTTGAGTATTTATTGACTGTCCCTAATTGCCCTCGGGAAGATGAAGGCAAACTGCATTCTTGAACCACTACAGTCCTTTGGAGGGTTGCAGTAGTATTGAACACAATGAGAGGGTTCTTCAGCCATGTTAAAAGACCCAGCGAAGAGGCAGGCAGAGTGCTGATGGTCTAGAGTCACAGGTAGGCCAGATTGGGAAAGGATGGCAGATTTCTTTCCTCAAAACAACACTAGTGAACACAATGATTTTTTTTAATGAAAACTGGTTGTTTTTCAGTCACCGTTACAGAATTAGTGCATTTTATTTCCAAAATTGCAGATTTATATAATTCACTGAATTTAAAACGCATGTATCCAGGTCATTTGCCTAGTCATGTCGGGGGCTAATCCAGTAACATAGCTACTGCACTTCCAACTTGGATCCATATTGGCCATCCCTTCATTGGCACTGGCTCAAAGTACTGGAATTCCCACTGTACCAGCACTACGAGGGGTCCCACACTGCCTGCAGCAGTTTACCATGACTGTCTCCAAGGCAACTAGTGGAGGACAACAAATGCTAACTTTGACAGCGCTGTCTATATCCGTAATGAATAAATTTACATTTATTTTGGAAAGAGCTCTGCTCTGAGCCTCCACCAACAGGGTCGAAATTGAAACCGTCTGTCAGGAAAATCACAACAGCAAAGCTAAATCCAACTAATCTATTCAACAGACTGATACTATTCCAATAAACTGTGTCAGTCAACTGGCCTGCTTCAGTCAGCCTCCAGAATAACTGTACAGATGAGAGCTGAAACTGATCTTTGTGTTTGCATCGGCAGAGTGAGCCGTTCACTTTGGCTATAATGCATTTTCAAGAAATGATCTTTTATCATTTTGCTATTGCATGGCCTTGACTCTCTCATCGACAAGGAAACAAGACAAGGTGGAGTCTGAGCACCAGAGGAGATCTGACTCTGGCCAAGCAGATGCCCCTCAGAAGGGGTTGGATTAGTCTGGACACGAGAGAGAGAGAGAGAGAGAGACAGAGAGAGAGACAGAGAGAGAGACAGAGAGAGAGACAGAGAGAGAGACAGAGAGAGAGACAGAGAGAGAGACAGAGAGAGAGACAGAGAGAGAGACAGAGAGAGAGACAGAGAGAGAGACAGAGAGAGAGACAGAGAGAGAGAGACAGAGAGAGAGAGACAGAGAGAGAGAGACAGAGAGAGAGAGACAGAGACGCAATCTGATAGAAGTTTATAAAATAATGAGAGGTATAGATACAATTGATGGCAGGTGCCTTTTCCCTGGGTTGGGGGATTTCAAGAGTAGGGGGCATATTTTTAAGGAGAAAGTGAGGACTGCAGATCAGAGCTGAAAATGTGTTGCTGGAAAAGCGCAGCAGGTCAGGCAGCATCCAAGGAGCAGGGGAATCGCGTTTCTGGCATGAGCCCTTCTTCAGTTTCCTGAAGAAGGGCTCATGCCCGAAACGTCGATTCTGTTGCTCCTCGGATGCTGCCTGACCTGCTGCGCTTTTCCAGCAACACATTTTCAGGCATATTTTTAAGGTGAGAGGAGAGAAATTTTAAAAAGACATGAGGGGCAAAATGTTTACAGAGAGGGTGGTTTGCTTTTGGAATGAACTTCCTGAGGAAGTGGTGAATGTGGGTACAAGTACAACATTTAAAAGACATTTAGATAAGTTCATGAATAAGAAATGGTTACAGGGATATGGGCCAGGAGCAGGCAAGTGGGACTACTTCAGTTTGGGATTATGGACTGGTTGGGCTCAAGGGTCTGTTTCCATGCTGTACAACTCTTTGACTCTATGAGAGCACGAGAGAGAGGGTGTGTGTGTGCGCGTGAGAGAGAGAGAGAGAGAGAGAGAGAGAGCGCACATGAGAATAAGAGAGAGAGCATGAGAGAGAAAGAGAGAGCATGAGAGTGAGAGAGCATGAGAGTGAGAGAGAGAGAGAGCATGAGAGTGAGAGAGAGAGAGAGCATGAGAGTGAGAGAGAGAGAGAGAGCATGAGAGTGAGAGAGAGAGAGAGAGCATGAGAGTGAGAGAGAGAGAGAGAGAGAGAGCATGAGAGTGAGAGAGAGAGAGAGCATGAGAGTGAGAGAGAGAGAGAGCATGAGAGTGAGAGAGAGAGAGAGCATGAGAGAGAGAGAGCATGAGAGAGAGAGAGCATGAGAGAGAGAGAGCATGAGAGAGAGAGAGCATGAGAGAGAGAGAGAGCATGAGAGAGAGAGAGCATGAGAGAGAGAGAGCATGAGAGAGAGAGAGCATGAGAGAGCGCGAGCATGAGAGTGAGAGAGAGAGCATGAGAGTGAGAGAGAGAGCATGAGAGGGAGAGAGACAGCGTGAGAGGGAGAGAGACAGCGTGAGAGGGAGAGAGACAGCGTGAGAGGGAGAGAGACAGCGTGAGAGGGAGAGAGACAGCGTGAGAGGGAGAGAGACAGCGTGAGAGGGAGAGAGACAGCGTGAGAGGGAGAGAGACAGCGTGAGAGGGAGAGAGACAGCGTGAGAGGGAGAGAGACAGCGTGAGAGGGAGAGAGACAGCGTGAGAGGGAGAGAGACAGCGTGAGAGGGAGAGAGACAGCGTGAGAGGGAGAGAGACAGCGTGAGAGGGAGAGAGACAGCGTGAGAGGGAGAGAGACAGCGTGAGAGGGAGAGAGACAGCGTGAGAGGGAGAGAGACAGCGTGAGAGGGAGAGAGACAGCGTGAGAGGGAGAGAGACAGCGTGAGAGGGAGAGAGACAGCGTGAGAGGGAGAGAGACAGCGTGAGAGGGAGAGAGACAGCGTGAGAGGGAGAGAGACAGCGTGAGAGGGAGAGAGACAGCGTGAGAGGGAGAGAGACAGCGTGAGAGGGAGAGAGACAGCGTGAGAGGGAGAGAGACAGCGTGAGAGGGAGAGAGACAGCGTGAGAGGGAGAGAGACAGCGTGAGAGGGAGAGAGACAGCGTGAGAGGGAGAGAGACAGCGTGAGAGGGAGAGAGACAGCGTGAGAGGGAGAGAGACAGCGTGAGAGGGAGAGAGACAGCGTGAGAGGGAGAGAGACAGCGTGAGAGGGAGAGAGACAGCGTGAGAGGGAGAGAGACAGCGTGAGAGGGAGAGAGACAGCGTGAGAGGGAGAGAGACAGCGTGAGAGGGAGAGAGACAGCGTGAGAGGGAGAGAGACAGCGTGAGAGGGAGAGAGACAGCGTGAGAGGGAGAGAGACAGCGTGAGAGGGAGAGAGACAGCGTGAGAGGGAGAGAGACAGCGTGAGAGGGAGAGAGACAGCGTGAGAGGGAGAGAGACAGCGTGAGAGGGAGAGAGACAGCGTGAGAGGGAGAGAGACAGCGTGAGAGGGAGAGAGACAGCGTGAGAGGGAGAGAGACAGCGTGAGAGGGAGAGAGACAGCGTGAGAGGGAGAGAGACAGCGTGAGAGGGAGAGAGACAGCGTGAGAGGGAGAGAGACAGCGTGAGAGGGAGAGAGACAGCGTGAGAGGGAGAGAGACAGCGTGAGAGGGAGAGAGACAGCGTGAGAGGGAGAGAGACAGCGTGAGAGGGAGAGAGACAGCGTGAGAGGGAGAGAGACAGCGTGAGAGGGAGAGAGACAGCGTGAGAGGGAGAGAGACAGCGTGAGAGGGAGAGAGACAGCGTGAGAGGGAGAGAGACAGCGTGAGAGGGAGAGAGACAGCGTGAGAGGGAGAGAGACAGCGTGAGAGGGAGAGAGACAGCGTGAGAGGGAGAGAGACAGCGTGAGAGGGAGAGAGACAGCGTGAGAGGGAGAGAGACAGCGTGAGAGGGAGAGAGACAGCGTGAGAGGGAGAGAGACAGCGTGAGAGGGAGAGAGACAGCGTGAGAGAGAGAGACAGCGTGAGAGGGAGAGAGACAGCGTGAGAGGGAGAGAGACAGCGTGAGAGGGAGAGAGACAGCGTGAGAGGGAGAGAGACAGCGTGAGAGGGAGAGAGACAGCGTGAGAGGGAGAGAGACAGCGTGAGAGGGAGAGAGAGACAGCGTGAGAGGGAGAGAGAGACAGCGTGAGAGAGACAGCGTGAGAGAGACAGCGTGAGAGAGAGAGACAGCGTGAGAGAGAGAGAGCGCAAGAGAGAGAGGAAAAGTGAGTATGTGAGCCAGTGACAGCAAGAGAATGGAAAGAGAGTGGGAGAGAGAGTGCGAACGAGCATTGTAGGAAGGGCTTTGCCAAACTTAGAGCCCATGAAGGGATGGCCATTGTGTGGGGTAATCAGACATGTGGTGAGAATTGGAGGATTACAGAAGTCTTCGAATGCTGTGAGGCCCAAGGAGGCTAGAGAGATGTAGTTAAGACTTCAACATGTACGATAGAGACATTAATTTCACTTGACATAGGACACAGAAAATAAAGCACAGACTAATGTGTTTTCACTGTAGGTGTGGTGCTCAATGATCGACCTGAACTGATGACTGGTCTGAAAGGTGGGAGGTCTGTTGGTACAACTTCACAGTATAATTCAGCAGCGAATCAGAAGCAAGGAAACCTCACCTCATGCAATGTGGGCCAACCCTTGAAGTATTCCCGTGTCTGGATCACCAGGCAGCTGTGAGGCAAAATAAATTACATCAACAGCCCTCTGCTCCCTGACAGCTGAAGAACACGTTTGGTTTGAATCTCTCTCAAGGATTTGTGTTGCTTTTTCTGGATGGTGTAGAAACACCAGATCATTTTCACCAGCTGCTTTTACTCAAAAAAGTTAGAGATTTTGAAATTTGCAGAGCTCCCAAACAGCAGCCAATGAAGACCTTTTGATGCATTGTTGCAATGTAGGGGAGCGGCAACCTGTAGACAGCAAGGAGGTAAAACCGGATGTTTTTAAACATTGCTTGAGGAACGGAAAAGAAAATGAATCATCTTAAGGAGACGTGTTATGACACCGCTCCAGGGGTGGTTAGGACTTGAAGCTGAACCTCCTGACCCAGAGGTAGGGACAATAGCACTACACCTGCAAAGGTTTGCCAGTGCATTTGGATGATCCACCACCACATAGTTGTTAAACGAAATTTAGAACAAGTACACACACACTTGGTATCCACACAGCCTTGTAGTGTCAGAAAGGACCCCTGGTATTCAGGTACGTTTTCAGCATCGGATTTACTCCAGTTTAGGATACGAAAGTAAAATGTGACTGGGGAAAGGAACGGCTCTTGTTCATTCAACAATATATGTAGCTTTTCAATTAGAGTCATAGTCATAGAGATGTACAGCACGGAAACAGACCCTTCGGTCCAACCCGTCCATGCCAACCAGATATCCCAACCCAATCTAGTCTCACCTGCCAGCATCCGGCCCATATCCCTCCAAACCCTTCCTATTCATATACCCATCCAAATGCCTGTTAAATGTTGCAATTGTACCAGCCTCCATCACATCCTCTGACAGCTCATTCCATACACGTATCACCCTTTGCCTGAAAAAGTTGCCCCTTAGGTCTCTTTTATATCTTTCCCCTCTGACCCTAAACCTATGCCATCTAGTTCTGGACTCCCCGACCCCAAGGAAAAGACTTTGCCTATTTACCCTATCCATGCCCCTCATAATTTTGTAAACCTCTATAAGGTCACCCCTCAACCTCCGACGCTCCAGGGAAAACAGCCCCAGCCTGTTCAGCCTCTCCCTATAGCTCAAATCCTCCAACCCTGGCAACATCCTTGTAAATCTTTAAACAGAATGCTTGGAAAGCATAAACAGGAGTTAGACAAAGTCAGAAGCAAAAGCAGGCACTGCTGGAGAAACTCAGTAGGTCTGACAGCATCTGTGGAGAGAGAAACAGAGTTAAAGTTTTGATTCCAGTGATGCTTCTTCACCAGATCCGAAAAGTTAACTCCGCGTTCTCTCCACATATGCTGCCAGATCTGCCGAGCTTCTCCAGAAGTGTCTGTTTTGGTTTTCAGAAATTCAACATCCATAAGTCTTTAGTTTTATTTTAGACAAAGTCAGACTGAGTTTGTGAAAGGGAAATTAGGTTAAACTAATCTACTTGAGGTCTATGAGGATTTAACCAGCAGAGTTGATAAGAGATAACCAATGAATGTGGTATATTTGAATTTCAAGATGACTTTGAAAACAACTTTAGAGGCTGGGGGTGGGGGTCAGTTAGCTCAATTAGCTGGACAGCTGGTTTGTTACACATTAATGCCAACAGCACAGGCTCAATTCCCAGACCAGCTGAGATCATGGTGAAGGTCCTATCTTCTCAATCTCACCCCTCACCTGACCTGTGGTGACCCTTTAGTTAAACTCACCACCAGTTGACTTAGGACCTTTTTTCATTTATATAAACAATTTGAAAGTGAATACAAAAGCTATAATTAGTAAGATGACACCAAAATTGGAGTTGGAGTGGACAGTGAAGAAGGTTACCTCAGAGTACAACAGGACCTTGATCAGCCGGGTCAATGGGCCAAGAAACGGCAGATGGAGTTTAATGTAGATAATGGCACTGCATTTTGGAAAAGCAAACCAGGAAAGGATTTATACAGTTAATGATAGGTTTATGGGGACTGTTGCTGAACAAAAAGACCAAAGGGGTATAAGTACATAGTTTCTTGAAAGTGGAGTTAAGAGTTAGACAAGGTGGTGAAAAAAACATTTGGCATGCTTGCCTTCATTGGTCAGTACATAGGAGTTCGGGGTGTTATGTTGCAGCTGTATACAACTTTGGTGAGGCCACTTTTAAAATATAGCATTTGATTCTGGTCGTCCTGCATTAGGGAAGATGTTGTTAATCTTGAAAGAATGGACTCCATGAATTCTATGAAATATCGTAACTTTGCCATTTACATTAGAGGTTAGTAGGCAAAATTAAACTATACAGGATTGGAACCAATAAACTGTCTTAGATTGAGAATTGGTTGTCAGACCAGAAGCAAAGAATGGGAATAAATGTGTCTTTACTGGTTGGCAGGCAGTGACTAGTAGTGGAGAAAGTGAAGACTCCAGATGCTGGAGATCAGAGTCGAAAGGTGTGGAAAAGCACAGCAGGTTAGGCAGCATCAGAGGAGCAGGAGAGTTGACGTTTTGAGCATAAGCTCTTCATCAGGAACGAGTGACTAGTGGTGCACCAAAAGGATCAGTGCTTGGGTCCCAGCTATTCATGATCTGCGTAAATGAATGGATGATGTAACCAAATGTGTATTTCCAGGTTTGCTGAAAACACAAACGAGGCAAAATGGAGTTGTGAGGAGAGTGCAAGAAAACTTCAAGGTTATCTGGACATGTTCAGTGAGTGGATATGTAAAGGGCAGATGCGGTATAACATGAAGTTATACACTTCAGTGTGAAAACAGAAAAGCAGAGCATCATTTAAATGGGGTTATATTGAAAATGTCAATGTACAAGGGGATCTGGGTATCCTTGTACAGTCAGTGAAAGTAGACAGGCAGGTGCAGCAGACAGTTAGGAGGTAAATGGTATATTGGTCCTCATTGCAAGAAGGTTGGAGTTCAGAAAGAGATGTCTTACTGCAGTGATACAGAGCCTTGGTGAGACCACACCTTGTGCAGTTTTGGACCCTCTACCTAAGAAAGGATTTGGGACGGCACAGTTGCTCAGTGGTTAGCACTGCTGCCTCACAGCACCCGGGACCTGGGTTCGATGCCAGCCATGGGCGACTGTCTGTGTGGAGTTTGCACATTCTCCACGTGTCTTTGTGGATTTCCTCTGGATACTCCGGTTTCCTCCCACTGTCCAAAGATATGCAGGTTAGGGTGGATTGGCTATCCTAAATTGCCCATATGTTAGGTCCATTAGTCAGAGGGGAATGGGTCTGGGTGGCTTACTCTTCAAAGGGTTGATGTAGACTTGTTGGCTGAAGGGTCTGTTTCCACACTGTAGGGAATCTAATCTAATCTAATAGCTGCCATAGAGGGATTTCAGTGAGGATTCCCTAGGCTAATACTGGGGATGGTAAGACTGTCCTTTGAAGAGACATTGTTTTGTCTTGGTCTACATTCATTAAAGTTCAGAAGAATGGGAGGTTTCTGACTGAAATGTATAAACTCTGAACAGGGATGGAGAGACTAGATGCAGGAAGGATGTTTCCCAATTGTAGAGTCACATGCACAGGATACGGGGAAGACCATTTAGAACTGAGATGATGAAACGTTTCTTCACCCAGAGGGTGGCCAATCTGTGAATGTTGCTTCCACAGAAGGCTGTGGAGACTAGATTCAAGGAAGAGATGGATACATTTTCAGATATTAAAAGGCATCAAGTAGTTTGTGGAGTAAGCGGGACAATGGCATTGAGACAGAGGATCAATCATAATCATTGTTGAACAGTGAAGCAAATAAGGGAAAACCAGCCTACACTTGCTCCTAGTTTTTACATAAAGTCAATCTTAAACTCATCTTTCCAGAGTGACTCTGAGCAATGCTCACTCAGTGACATAAACAGGAAGCCTGAATGCATTGACGCAATGTGCTACCTAATGGAAGTTCTGTTACGAGTCATTGACTCGATCGTTTTGAGCTGGAGATACAATGTCTTTCTGTTCTGCCTCTCTCTCATTTACGATGAGCACACACTACATTCCCCAGCTAAGTATATGCCAACGTGACAACAGAGAAAAACACTGCAATGCAAAATATCCAACTCCAGGTGCAAACTGACCTCTCGGCGTTATTGCTTTGGAAAGTAAAGAAACCTTTGTGCTTTTCATACTGTTTCCCAGTTGCCTCTTTTGAATAACAACTCCATAAGTTATTTCTCTACATACATGACACTGTCTAGGTGCACACAGGTCCCACATTGTTTCACTGATTGACATAACACAGAACAAAGCCATTCGGCCCATTCTGACAGCACTGGCTCTTCAAAAGAATCCAATTGGTCCTACTCTCCCTGACTCATCTCCCCAATGGCCCTGCAATGATTCCCCCTTCCAAACATCTATCTGATTCTTTTGCAGCACCATTCAGAAAATGTATTCCTGATAATAACCTCTTGCTGAATTAAAGAAAAAGTTCATCTCATCTCACCCTAAATCTCATCTCACAATTCTCCCGCCGCCTTCGCCTCCGCGTCTACTTCTTTAACCAAGACTCTCGCCCACGCTCTGACGACCCCTTCTCCCGCCTCCAACACACCCCATCCACCTGGACACCCCGTGTTGGCCTCCTACCTGCCCTCGACCTCTTCATAGCCAACTGCCGCCGCGATATTAACCGCCACCTGAACTCCCCCACCCCTCTCACCCACTCCAACCTCTCACCCTCGGAACGCGCAGCCCTCCACTCCCTCCGTTGCAACCCCAACCTCACTATCAAACCAGCTGACAAGGGAGGCGCAGTAGTAGTTTGGCGCACCGACCTCTACATCGCTGAGGCCAAACGCCAGCTCGCAGATACATCCTCCTACTGCCCCCTTGACCATGACCCCACCCCCCACCACCAAACCATCATCTCCCAGACCATCCATAACCTCATCACCTCGGGGGACCTCCCATCCACCGCCTCCAACCTCATAGTCCCACAACCCCGCACCGCCCGCTTCTACCTCCTGCCCAAAATCCACAAACCTGACTGCCCCGGCCGACCAATTGTCTCCACCTGCTCCTGCCCCACCGAACTCATCTCCGCATACCTTGACACCGTCCTGTCCCCCTTAGTCCAAGAACGCCCCACCTACGTTCGGGACACCACCCATGCCCTCCACCTGCTCCATGATTTTCGCTTCCCCGGTCCCCAACGCCTTATTTTCACCATGGACATCCAGTCCCTGTACACCTCCATCCCCCATCACGAAGGACTCAAAGCCCTCCGCTTCTTCCTTTCCCGCCGTACCGACCAGTACCCTTCCACTGACACCCTCCTTCGACTGACTGAACTGGTCCTCACCCTTAACAACTTCTCTTTCCAATCCTCCCACTTCCTCCAAACGAAAGGAGTAGCCATGGGCACCCGCATGGGCCCCAGCTATGCCTGCCTCTTCGTAGGATATGTGGAACAGTCCATCTTCCGCAACTACACTGGCCCCACCCCCCACCTTTTCCTCCGCTACATCGATGACTGTATCGGCGCCGCCTCGTGCTCCCACGAGGAGGTTGAACAGTTCATCCACTTCACCAACACCTTCCACCCCGACCTCAAATTCACCTGGACAGTCTCAGATTACTCCCTCCCCTTCCTCGACCTTTCTATTTCTATCTCAGACGACCGAATCAACACGGACATCTACTACAAACCGACCGACTCCCACAGCTACCTGGACTACACCTCCTCCCATCCTGCCCCCTGTAAAAACGCCATCCCATTCTCCCAATTTCTTCGACTCCGCCGCATCTGCTCCCAGGAGGACCAGTTCCAAAATCGTACAACCCAGATGGCCTCCTTCTTCAAGGACCGCAATTTCCCCCCCCCGACGTGGTCGACGATGCCCTCCACCGCATCTCCTCCACTTCCCGCTCCTCCGCCCTTGAGCCCCGCCCCTCCAACCGCCACCAGGACAGAACCCCACTGGTCCTCACCTACCATCCCACCAATCTCCATGTACAGCGCATCATCCGCCGTCATTTTCTCCACCTCCAAACGGACCCCACCACCAAGGATATATTTCCCTCCCCTCCCCTATCAGCATTCCGTAAAGACCACTCCCTCCGTGACTCCCTCGTCAGATCCACACCCCCCACCAACCCAACCTCCACTCCCGGCACCTTCCCCTGCAACCGCAGGAGGTGCAAGACTTGCGCCCACACCTCCCCCTCACCTCCCTCCAAGGCCCCAAAGGAAACTTCCATATCCGCCACAGATTCACCTGCACCTCCACACACATCATCTATTGCATCCTCTGCACCCGATGTGGCCTCCTCTATATTGGGGAGACAGGCCGCCTACCTGCGGAACGTTTCAGAGAACACCTCTGGGACACCCGGACCAACCAACCCAATCACCCTGTGGCTCAACACTTTACCTCCTCCTCCCACTCCACCAAGGATATGCAGGTCTTTGGACTCCTCCATCGCCAGACCACAACAAAACGATGGCTGGAGGAAGAACGCCTCATCTTCCGCCTAGGAACCGTCCAACCACAAGGGATGAACTCGGATTTCACCAGTTTCCTCATTCCCCCTCCCCCCACCTTGTCTCAGTCAAATCCATCGAATTCAGCACCGCCTTCCTAACCTGCAATCTTCTTCCTGACTTCTCCGCCCCCACCCCAGTCTGACCTATCACCCTCACCTTGACCTCTTTCCACCTATCACATTTCCGACGCCCCTCCCCCAAGTCCCTCCTCCCTACCTTTTATCTTAGCCTGCTGGACAAACTTTCCTCATTCCTGAAGAAGGGCTTATGCCCGAAACGTCGATTCTCCTGTTCCCTGGATGCTGCCTGACCTGCTGCGCTTTTCCAGCAACACATTTTCAGCACCACCATAAATGTTGCCAGCCTATATTTTAGATCAAGTAGAGAGGTCTGGGACTAATGGGGTAGATTAGGATATAGATAAGAGGTTACAATTAAATCACACATAGTCTGACTGAATGAAGGAGGAGATTCAAGGGGCTGAATGGCCTAATCCCTGCTCCTAATTTCTATGTGCATATGAGATTGGAACCACCTGAATAGTTTTATCATTGAGCCACTACAGAATGGTCTCCTTCTGACCTGTAAGACTCTGGTTTGGTGTGACTTCAGAATCTTTCTGAATCTACGATGACCAGAGCTTATGGTGTTACAACACCAATCTTAACTCTACTTTTGAAATCAGATTCTATTTTAATGGGGTGGCACGGTGGTTCAGTGCTGCTGCCTCACAGCGCCAGGGACCCAGGTTCGATTTCAGCCTCGGGCGACTGACTGTGTCTCCCCCATGTCAGCGTGGCTTTCCTCTGGGTGCTGTGGTTTCACCCACAATCCAAAGATGTGCAGGTTGGGTGGATTGGACATGGGAAATTTGTCCATGGATGTGGAGGCTAAGTGAGTTATCCATGGGAAATGCAGGGTTACAGGGATAGGGTAGGGGTGTGTCTGGGTGGATCGCTCTCTGGAGGGTTTGTGTGGACTTGATGGGCTGAATGGCCTGCTTCCATACTGTAGGGATTCCACGAGTCTAATTGCTGATTTCTATTTTAATCCACAGATACTGACTGACTGGTGGTGTGTTTTCCAGCACTTTCTGTCTTCATTTTCGATTTCCAGCATCTGTAGTAATGTTTTTTTTAAATTCCTTCATGGGACATGGGCGTTGCTGGCTAGACCAAGATTTACTGTTCACCCTCAACTGCCCCAGGGCAGGGTTGTTGTAAAACACCTCTGTCTGATATAGAATCCCTGTGGTGACTTACCATTTCATGGTATGACATGGTTAAACAGTTTTCACTTGCAGGTAAACACAAGCAGGCAGCTTGAAAGGGAAAGAGCCATGTTTGAGTAGACAGTCCATTAGTGCTGAACGCCCTCTACTGGAAAAATGCCTGAGCTCAAGAGGAACAATCAAATCCGAGTTAAGCACTATCAAAAAGACGTGCTAAAAATGGATTAGGAAACAAGATATATTGTAGCAGTTAACTCACCTCCTGCTCCCCAAAACCCATCCACCATCTACTAGGCACAAGTCAGGAATATTACCCATTACCTGGATGTGTGTAGCTCCATCAACATCTCTGAAGTTCGACACCATCCAGGACAAAACAATATTGGCACCACATCAACAAACATTTACTCTCTCCACCACTGATGCTCAGTTGCAGTCGTGTGTATTATGTGCCTCAGCTCACTGAAGCTCCTTAGACAGTACCTTCCAAACCTGCCAATTCTTCGCAAAGACGGTTGAGACACGCAGATAGATGGTAACCAATGCTTAAAACACAAGAAAGTGAATTCCACCCCCCCCACGAACCCTGAAATCACCCAGAGGTAAGCTCAAACATGGTCTGACCAATCAGGGAACAGTCTCTCCTGTCCCTGGAGGAGTCAAAATCTGAAAGGGTGGTATCATCCAATCAGAGGCTGGCTCCTTTTTATCTATAACAATGATTTGGATGAGAATGATCAAGGCTTGGTTAGCAAGCTTGCAGATGACACTAAAATAGGTAGTATCATGGACAGTGAGGAAGGTTATCAGAAATTGCAGCAGGATCTTGATCAGCTGGGGAAGTGGGCTGAGAAATGGCAAATGGAGTTTAATACCGATAAGTGTGAGGTCTTGCATTTGGAAAGTCAAATCAAGGCAAGAGTTTCATGGTGAATGGTGGGGCCTTAAGGAGCATAGTGGATCAGAGGGACCTTGGAGTTCAGGTACACGGTTCTCTGAAAGTGCAGTCACAGGTAGACAGGGCAGTAAAGGTGGCTTTCAGCACACTGGCCTTCATTAGTCAGGGCATTGAGTATCGAAGTTATGTTGCAGTTGTACAGAACATTGGCGAGGCCGCTCTTGGAATATTGTGTTCAGCGTTGGTCACTTTGTTATAGGAAGCACGTTATTAAATTGGAAAGAGTGCAGAAGAAATTTACAAGGATGTTGCCAGGACTCAACGGTCTGAATTATAGGGAGTGGTTGGACAAGCTAGAAATTTTTTTCTTTAGGAGGAGGAGGAGGAAGAGACCGGGGTACGTGGGGTGGGGGAGACCTGATAGAGGTGTATAAGATCAAGGGAGGCATGGATAGGGTGAATGCACTCAGTGTTTTTCCCAGGGTTGAGGAATGAGCTGCTAGAGGAAGTGGTTGAGACGGGTACATTAACAACATTTAAAAGGCATTTGGACAAATACATGGATAGGAAAGGGTTAGAAGGATATGGGCCAAGTGCAGGGAAATGGGATTAATATAGACTGGTTGACATGGACCAGTTTGGGCCAAAGGGCCTGTCTCTAGCTGTCAGACTCAATGACTTGCTTTGAATGGGTTCATGGTTAGCAGTAAATGGGCAGAGAGGGGCAGCCTGTGCTTGAAAGTGCGAGGTGGTGAGAAGCTGGTGGGAGTGGGCATCAGGGAAAACAGATGAGCAAAGCAGGATATCTGAGGCAGTGGGGCTAGGGACATTGAGGCAATGAAGTGGGAGGGCAGGGACATTGCAGGAAGTGGAAAAACTAAAGGATGGGGAGGACAACAAAGGTGGGGGGTGGGGAGAGTTAGAAAGATGCAGTCTTTTAAACTTTTGTTAACGTATTATATACAAATATCTGTATCGTCATGAATACTGTCAACTGGATGATTGAATGCGGAATAGTTTTAATTCATGAATATTTAAATTTATGTGTTATCACATTTCAAAGCACCTCACATTCTGCGAATTACTCGAAGTTCTGCAACTTCTTTGATTTGTGAGTATCACTGTCTAGGCCAATATTTATTACCCAGCAGGTAAGAGGCAACACTATTTCTGTGGATCTGGAGTCACATGTAGGCCAGACCAGGTAAGACCAACAAATTTACCTCCCTAAAGGGCATTAGTGAAACTGGTGGGTTTTTACAATGATTGTCAATGGTTTCATGCTCATCCTCAGACTCTTAATTCCAGAATATTTTTTAAACTTAATTCAGATTTTACCATCTGCCATGAAGGATTCAAACCCATAACCCTTTAACCTGGAGTTCTGGATTGCTAGTCCAGTTACCGCTACATCACTTTCTGCCTGTATTAGAGACAGACAGGCCATTGTTTTGCTATGACTTCCCCAGTCTGCGGAATAGTCATGGTTTTTATGTCTTAATGTGCATGTCAATTCTATTTCTTAAGAAAAGTAACTTGTTACAAATTTATGCCTGTTATCGTGTGCCAATTTAAATATGGAGGAGTCTGGAGTGTTGTGGCTTCAACTGTCACAGAGCAATGTTGTTAACTGAGGATACTGTTGAATTCTTCTGATTCTGCTTGTATGAAAAAGTTTAAATACCCCAGACATCAACACAACTAAAGTAATTATTATGTAATTACATTACCTAACAATGAAGTTAGTGAGGATGAAAAAGGAACCTGTTAAAGCCAAAATGTAGCTTCTGAAAATTTAAAACTAGCCCTTGAGAAATTGTCAACAGTAGTCTTTGAAGAAAAGAATTATTTTGACCTGTGATGGAGCTACTATCAACGTACCTTCACCCTAGCCACTCACCAGCCTGACTTCGAGTGATATCATTGTTCCTTCAATATGGCAGGGTCAAATTCTTGCCTAACATCATGGTGGGTCTATCTACAGCATATGGACTGTAGAGGTTCAAGAAGGCAAAAGTGAGGACTGCAGATGCTGGAAACCAGAGTTTAAATTAGAGTGGTGCTGGTAAAGCACAGCAGGTCAGGCAGCATCCGAGGAGCAGGAAAATCGACTTTTCGGGCAAAAGCCCTTCATCAGGTTCAAGAAGACAGCTCACCACCACCTTCTCAAGGGCAACTAGGGACGGGCAATAAATGCGGCCCAGCCAGTGATGCCCATTTCACATGAGAGAGCAAACAAATGTTAAAGTCAGGGAAAGAAAAATGTCATGATTACCTAGTCCAATTTAAATTTGTATTAATTTTTGGAATGCAAAATGTGATTGGCAAGACCTGCATTTATTATCCCAGTGTAACCTCATTGCGAGCATGGGTGATGAGTTATCTTCTTCACAGCTGGTCAGCTAGCTTAGCCATTTCAGAGAGCAGTAAAGAGTTACCCACATTGCTGGGTCTGGAGTCACGTACAGGCCAGACCAGATAAGGACAGCAGATTTCCTTCATGAGCACTGGCGAACAATCGAGTTGCTTCAATCATCAGCTTTACTGATGCTAACTTTTATTTCCAGACTTATTTAGCTGTTTAAACTTTACGTAATTTCCTCAGTTGCTGTGTTGAAATTTTAATTAAGGTCAGTGGACTATATGTCTAGCCCTTTAGATTTGTATTCTAGCAACCTACCCACCAAGCTACTGGCTATTAATTAACACATTGAATAAACAGAGCAGGAGTAAATAATCTTTTGAACTAAGTGCTAATCCACAAGATGCACAGCAACAGAGAACAGGATTTCTTTAAGTGAGGGGTTGGGTTCCAGAAGCGATGGTCATGATGGAGCTCCAACCAAGTTAGTGCAGTTGTACAGTTGTACAAGCACTGAGGATGTCACCTAGACAGGGGACGAAACGTTTGCAACAAAAATTTCCAGCTCGGCGAACAGAACCACAGCAACGAGCATCCGAGCTACAAGTCTTCTCCCAAACTTTGAGTTGTACACCCACTCTAACAAGTCCCCACTCTCTCATTCCCCACCCATCCCCACTATACCCCTTCAGTTCTCACTAAGGGGTCACCACAATTTTCAAGCCGGGATCAGAGTGGGAAGCACTGACTTAAACTGGGTCTACACAAGAGAAAAAACTTTAAACTTTGAGGAACTGAGTATTTGCAGAAAACCAGGGTGAATGATTTTTTTTAAAAAAAAAGAGTATGCTGAAATGAATCCTGTTACTTCCAACGATTAGGTAATTGGTTCAGCAGCCAAGTGTTTGTCGAGAAACCTTAAAATCAAATACAGACAGGTGGCACAAAGTTTTAAGAATACACTCAACACTTTCATTTCATGCATTGATAGCTAACAGAAAGTTTAAGTGAAGTTACTTTGCTTATTTTAATCTTCTTCCAATCCAGAAATAATAATCCTCCCCACTACCTAAGTCGGACAAATCTAAACTGAGGTTGCACAAAGTTTCTGTGGAATGGAATGCAAGTCATCCAACATCCACGCTAAAAGGTGATCCAGCATCTGCCAATATACCTCATCCCACACAGCATAAATGTTGCTTTACATTGAACAGCTACATTATATACAATCCTCGGCCCCATCCCTCAATTTCAAACACCCATTGAAAGGTCCAGTGTTCCAGAGGCTACACTCTGCAAGTCCACTGTCACAGGCTGAATGTTCAGTTAGTGAGGAACTGCTGGAAAGGTGAAAAATTTTGGCAATTAAATCCCTGCGTTACCAGATGGTAAATAAACGCACGTGGAAAGACCTGGGACGCCAAAAGGACCAGACGCCACATTATGAACAGGACACCCGAAGTAACCCAAACTCTCCAAAAGAGAAGGTGGCAGAGGGTGTGACTTGACAAAGGGTTTTGGAATCATGAAATGGTCAGATTGCCATGGAGGTCGAAATGATGTTACACTTCAAAGGAGAGATCAGGAAGGGAAGATATGACTAATAACCCCAATAAGTGAATTCAGACCAAGTGACTTCATCTACAGAGTGGTGACAATGGAGAACTCGCCACCATTTGCATTTTTTCGTAACCGAATCCCTACAGTGTGGAAACAGGCCCCTTGGCCCAACAAACCCACATCGACCCTCCGAACAGAAACCCACCCAGACCCATTCCCCTCCTCTGTATTTACCCCTGACTAATCCACCTAACCTGCACATCTCTGGACTGTGGGAGAAAACCAGAGCACCCGGAGGAAACCCACGCAGACACGGGGAGAATGTGCAAACTCCACACAGAAGTAACCCGAATTGAACTAGGACCCTGGTGTTGTGAGACAGCAGAGCTAATCACTGAGCTATCGTGCTGCCCCCATATGAAGCACAGATGCTTTTCAGAGGAGGCTGGTTAAAGACAGGAAGGAGAAAGTATTAGAAGGATATGTTGACAAAATTGGATGAGTTATGGTGAGTGAAGATGTGTAAGAGACATGAGCACCTGCATGACCGGAGTTACTATTATTTACTGCCTTGCAGTAAACTCACTTTAATGCCTTGTAAGATCAGAAATGTTGTGAGCACTCAGAAGACCAGGCAGCATCTGGTGACAGAGAAACAATATTGTGCACGATTTGTTTGCTAGAAAGTAACCAGAAAAAGTCAAGAAACTGTCTGCTGTTGAATCATAGAATCTCTACAGTGTGGAAGCAGGCCAATTGGCCTATCGAGTCCACACTGACCCTCTGAAAAGCATCCCACCTACACCCAACCCCCTACCCTTAGATGTACTTTGGCCAAAGTATCTTTGTTAAATGACAAAGGCAGGGTTCTTGAGTTAAAAGGTTCATTTACTGGTTTTCTCCAGAATGTCTTGTTTGCTCATAAACTAAAAGTTGATGATCAGTTTGTTACATCCATGGTTTTTAATGTAGGATTCCTCATGATCTACTTCCTGGAGGCGGCACCAAATATGATACCGAATCACTATGTTTCCCTTGCAGTGTCCCTAAAATAAGCCATCCCGGCTACCACTGAATTCCCCAAGCCTGTTCAAAATCATCCCCTGATTTAGGGCAGCACAATGGCTCAGAGGTTAGCATTGCTGCCTCACAGCACCAGGGACATGGGTTCGATTCCACACTTAGGCAACTGTCTATGTGAAGTTTGCACATTGTCTGTGTGGGTTTCCTTCCCACAGTCCAAAGATGTGCAGGTTAGGTAGACTGGCCATGTTTAATTGCACAATGTGTAGGCTAGGTTGGTTTGCCAAGGGAAATGCAGGGCTAAGGGTAGGGGGTTGGGTGTGGGTGGGATGCTCTTCAGAGGGTCAGTGTGGACTCGATAGGCCAATTGGCCTGCTTCCACACTGTAGAGATTCTATGATTCAACAGCAGACAATTTCTTGACTTTTTCTGGTTACTTTCTGGCAAACAAATCGTGCACAATATTGTAGATGTTTTATTTGACACATGATCTCTGGATGAATTCTGATGATGCTTTATATTCAATTATACTTGGAGGACTCAAGCTGTGCAGGTTAGTTCAAATGTTAAGGAAATATCTGGAGTGTTTTCGTCAAAAAAAGGTCACTGGTAGTCCACTGTGGACATTGGGGATCTTTTGCAACAAGCCTTCCTGTAAATTGTAACACTGGTGTTAACAGCTTACTTTGATCTGGGGTTGGTTTAGAACAATGACTACCTTGGAGAAGGTTCTCATTTTTATTTCTGGTTCAGTTAGAGGGAAGCCTGTTAAAAGAAGAGCTGAATTGGAGGAAAGCTTCTTGAGAACAAACTAACCAGCTGATCCCTTTCATTTCTCAAAACAAAGACCTCTTGCTGAGTACAGGATAAAAAACTATTGGTTCATTTGTAAGAGTAAATAAATAAAAATGTAAAGATTGCATTTCCTGAGTAAGCTGTGCCTCCCAGACTTCAGAGACAGCCAATCACATATGTTGGAACATCAGAGCAACAGACTCCGGAACATCTCAAACTTCGACAATTTGATTTCAAGAATAACCAATTCACCAAAGTTGTTGTTTGTTCAGAAACCCAATCTGTGCAGTTATATTAGATTTATTTCTCTGCCGTCTGTGTGTGTGCGCGTGTTGAGGGGAGGGGGGGGGGTGCTGTAGGTGTAATTTGGGGATATTTAAAGGGATAAGCATTTATACTTCTTAATACTGATTGTGGACGTTATCTAATTATTACGTCTTTATTACAAATTTTTTGTTGTTTATAAACCCATAACTGTGCTCATTAAGACTAATCAATGAAGTTTCTTATTGTTTAAAAACTGACATTTATAAAGTATTGAGTTGGCCTCTTTGGCAACATGAAAAATTAGTTTTATTTTATGTTATGACGAGTGGAGTTGTGGGACTAGGACAGTAGTGCACTCCTCCAGTCTTGATCATAGCAATGACAACTGCATGATTGTCATTGCTGAATATTTTTATCTGAAGGGCTATGTAAAAAATTGATCTAATCATTGACCAATTGGCTGGCTGCAAATCACTAAAAAAAAACCCTTATCTTTGGTACAAACTGTTCTTGTGAATTAGCAACATCTTCCTAAAATGTTGCTGCTCAACATACATCATGTTTGCTGGATTTTAAAGCCAAAATATATTTTCAGTTGTTAAATTATGCTAAATCCTTAGTTGCTACGCAGCAATGTGTCCTAGCAGTGAAGAATATTTGATGTATGTGTACGACATTCTGGTAAATACATAGATAGCCCAGTCGCACTTCAAGAGATATTAAATATTTGGGCTCCAGTCAAATTTTCCAACAAAAAAATAATTGCACCCAGGCTGTCCTATACAACAAATTGTTAATGCTGGTCATCTTGTCTTTTACAACAACACACTGAAGGTGGGAGGATGATGGTACAGTGGGAATTTCACTGGACGAGTCATCCAGAGGTCCAGGCTAATGTTCTGAGGACATGGTTCAAATCCCACCACATCAGGGGTTTAATTTCAGTTAACAAACTTGGAATTAAAATTTGGTTTCAGTAATGGTGACCATGAGACTGTAGGATTGTTGTAAAATAAGTTGATTTTCTGATGTTCTTTAAGGATGGAAATGTGGTGCTCATCTCTGGTCTTGTGACACCATGTAGTTGACTCTTAACTACCCTCTAAAATGGCCTTCAGCAAGCCAGTTAGCCCACCACCACCATCTCGAGGGCAATTAGGGATGAGCAATAAATGCCAGCAACTGTGGCACCCCATAAATGAATTTTAAGAAACAAATGGGAAATTGACTCACATTATTCTAATGCCTGATCTATGATGTAGATTAAAACAAGAGCAATTTATTAATGCAAGTTCTTTGACAAGAAATTTTAATTATGTTTCTTTATCCACAACTGTTGTCTGAACTGCTGAACCTTTCAAGCATTTCCTGGCTCTTGTTCACTTTAAATGTTGTCTATTTCCCTTCTCCTTTTTGATCAGGTGACTAACTGAATTCACTTTCCCAAGCTACACTCTTTTCCGAACAACCGTCTCAAAATCTGCTGAGGTTTAGATGATAGGTCATCGACTGGAGAAATTTAATCAGCTGCATTTCTCATGCTTTGCACTTTTGTCAATTAAACAAAAGCATAAGGGACAACTGCTCTTTAGTGCAATCTCCATGGCAATGCCTGGACCAAAATCCACCTGTAGCTCATGCTGTATAAATTGCTGTTCCCTTTGAAATTGGCATTCTTACAGTTCTGTCCTGATTAGTGCAAGATAAAAAAAAACTAAAACACAACACGTTTTGTTTTCTCAATGAGGCAATTATATTACATCTAGCCATTCACAAGCCGTTGGGTGGGAGGGTAGATTAAAACAGAATAAACCATTGTTAACAAAATTGTACTTATTCTAACTTTTGTTTAAATAACTAGTTCCCTGCTGCTTCTCCGATAGGAACCCACTGACTTGAGATTCTATTTCCTTCTTCTATCAGATAGCTATCAATTCCTTTCTTCATGAGTTCTCTTCCCCTTCACAGATGCTGGAGGTTTACAGCAATTTGTGTTTCTAATCAGATTTACGTTACTTGCTTAATGCTAAATATCTCACCCACGTGAAATTGTTACCATTGTGAAAATGTTTGAATAAACTTTTCGTCAACAATAACTTATTTTTATGTTGTATCTTTAATGTAATTAATCATCCCACAGCAAGTATTATGAAACTACGCCTTTTGTGGCCGGGATATTGGGTTATTTAGTCAGATATCCAAAAGTTTGGTCACACACCTCGGTTTTAAGGAGTGTTCTAAATGTGGAAACTGAGATGGAGGAATTGAGAGGTCTAGGGAGAATATTCCTGAGAATAAGGATCTGGTTATTGGTGCCAAAGTAGATTAGATTAGATTACTTACAGTGTGGAAACAGGCCATTCGGCCCAACAAGTCCACACTGCCCCGCCGAAGCGCAACCCACCCATACCCCTACATTTACCCCTTACCTAACACTACGGGCAATTTAGCATGGCCAATTCACCTGACCTGCACATCTTTGGACTGTGGGAGGAAACCGGAGCACCCGGAGGAAACCCACGCAGACACGGGGAGAATGTGCAAACTCCACACAGTCAGTCGCCTGGGGCGGGAATTGAACCCGGGTCTCTGGCGCTGTGAGGCAGCAGTGCTAACCACTGTGCCACCGCCCAGAAGTAGCAGTGATTAAAATTGGGAATGACGAAGAGGTTGGAATTAGGAGGAGTGTTAAAAGAATTGTTGCTTTAAGGAAGATATTTGAATTGGAAGGAAATAGTCAACATCCACAACCTTTGCAAAAGATAATGTGGAGCTGTAACAATATTAAAAAACTGACCCTGAAGATGGCCCTCAGGTTGACATCATATAAATGTATATTTTTAAGACTAAATTTTGAATCAAATAAAGTAAGGGCTCCACTTTGACGCGCAAGCAAGAATTTGATGAAGTTGAATGCCTTGCTTTTGTTTAAGTTGCCAGAGATGACCTACTATTGGGTATAGAGCACAAGAGCAAGGTTGCTATAATAAACCTGTATAAACCCCAGCTCAATCTCAGCTGAAGTATCACATTCAATTCTGGGTGTCACACTTCAGGAGGGATGTGAAAACATTAAATAGGAGGGTTTACAAGAATGGTACCCAGGGATGAGAAACCTCAGTTACAAAGAAACATCGGAGACATTGAGACTGCTTTCCTTGTAAAGGAGGAGGCTAAGAGCAGATTTGACAGAAGTTTTCAATACCACAGGGGGAAATTGTTTGCACTTGTAAAGTGTTCGAGAACCAGTGAGTTAGAGATTTAAAGTAATTTATAAAATGAAGCAAATGTGATGCGAGAATATATTTATTTACAAATATCTGGAATGTACTTGTTGGACGTATCATTGGTGACAGGTTAGGCAGAGTTAGAAATCCCACAACACTAGGTTACAGTCCTGTTTATTTGGAAGCACTAGCTTTTGGAGAACCACCTGATGAAGGAGCGTCGCTCTGAAAGCTAGTGCTTCCAAATAAGCCTGTTGGACTATAATCTGGTGTGTGATTTTTTAACTTTGTACACCCCAGTCCAAAACCGGTGTCCCCAATCAGATTCAGCAGAGTCATTCAAGAGGGCATTAGATGATTTTTTGAATAGGATCAATGTGCCTGCTTCCAGGTGGAGAGTGGCACTAAGTTGCAAAGTTCATTCAGAGAGCCTGTTCAGACATGATGGGCTGAATGGCCTACTTCCACACTCTATGACGTTGTAATTCAATGCGTGCTGTTCTATTTTATCAAGTAGGTTTGCTTACAAGCACATTTGACTTCAGTGGTGAGCAGATTTAAGTTCAGCGAGTTGGGAATTTTTGACTAAATGTTTGGAGTCAGCCTTAAGGAGGTATATGAGATACGAGTGCGTTTTTAGCAAATCTTGGAGGTGGTTCGACTTTTATAAGAGATGATCATTTCACAAGCCAATGAGAGTCTTTACCCATAAAAGTTATCCGCAATTTTAAAATATTAAAACAAAATGAATTGCATTTTACCTGCTGAGTTGGCAGCTTGCCAACCTGCTGGTCTGGTAGATCCAGCGACTCCACTAGGTTTGAAGGTTGGGCTGGACACAGCAGCAATGGGGGAGGTGTGACAGACCCCACTGGGCATCTTCGACATGGGCTTGACAGAAGCCGTGGCTGGGCCAATGGGCTGAGGAACATCCACAGCATCCCCACTGTGAAAAGAGCAACAGAAATTGGTTATAAAGAATCAAAAAGGACTGCAGATGCTGGAAATCAGAAACAAAAACAGAAATTGGCTGGAAAATCAACAACTCTCTGCTTTCTCTCCACGGATGCTGCCAGACTTGTCGACCCTTTTCAGCAGTCTTTGTTTGTGAACATAAGTTGGTTTGTAGGTCCTGGTGGAATGGATTCCATAATACTTACAAGTCAAAGAACACAGTCACTTTATATCTGATCTGAAAAGCAAATATTAGTGTTCAAGGTGGAAACGTAAATTGCAATAAAGCTGCAAAGCTTTTGTAGTTGGATAATGTCAAGAAAGGCTAGCGCAATCATTATTAAGGTGCAGCCTCAGCTTTGAACTAGAAGCAAGTGTTTTGCATAAACTGAGTCATGTCGGGAAGATGGAGAAGGATGTAGATCATGTTCTCCACTCAAGAAACACACAATAAGGGACAGGGGAAAAAAAAAACACTTTTACGTTATTCATTCTCTCGTCAGAATGGATCCATTTCCAGCCTACATTACCAGAACCAGATGCACAATCCATAACTCCAGGCTATAACATGCTGGTAAAAATCCAGGATGCCATGGCGACTCAAACTCTCCAAGTGAATTGTAATACATCACCTTGACAGAGGAAAATTTCTGTCAGCTTGCTCTTTCAAAACCTTTTAGAATTCTGAACAGCTCCATTGGGTCTCTATTAACCTCTGACGCTACGCAGTCTGCCCTTACATCAGCCTGGTAAAGCTTCACTGTACCTTCCTAAGGCATGTTCTTTTTAAAATGTGTTCATGAGACGTGGGCATTGCTGGCATTTATTGCTCGTCCCTAACTATCCTTGGGAAGGTGCTGCTTTCTTGAACTGCTGCAGTCCATCAGGTGTGAGTACACCCACAGTGCTTTGATGCTCAGAGTTAAATACAATATTACAGCCACCATATTTCATCTTGAAGCCCGACCACAGATCTAGAAAGATCACACATTACTTGATTGTTTTTCAATATTAGGAGTCTTATTTATAAAGCTAATAGTCCCCTGTACTCCCTTAGCCTCTTGCATATTACTTACAATACACACTAAAACAGGCCATTCATTCAGTGTTCATGCAAACAGGAATCCTCCTTCTATCTCACTTCATCCACCAAGTCAACGTATCCTATTTTGTCATCCCACCCTGTACTTATCTAGCTTCCCCTTAAACATATCTATGTCATTCACCTCAATGGCTCCATGCGATTGCAAGTTCCATTTTCACCACTCGCTGGCCAAACAGAACTCATGAGTTTACTGCATTTATCCATGAATATCTTGTCCTAGAACCACAGTCAAATATGTACCCTTTATATAAAACCCGTGTTGTAACTCCCAATTGCTATTACAACTGGATTAGCATTTGCAGTTGAGTTGTGAACATATAGCTCAGTTGATGACAATCTTGCCTCTGAGTTTGAAGGTTCAAGAATTTGAGTGCAAAAATCAAAAGATCAGCAGTAACACTGAGGGTGTGCTGCCCTGTCAGAGGTGCTGTTCTTTGGATCAAACCAGAGGCTCCCCTGTTTTGATAGTGATGGGACGACTGCGCAGATAATGGAGCTTCACGCTTCACAAGTCACACCATTAGTATACATCATTGATTCAATCATAAAAATGGACAATTGCTTCTCTTTTGTACATTATCCAGAATGAAGGGAGCTTTCCCAAGCGCCTCTAATTAACTCAGAAAATAATCAATTTATTATAAAATAAAACTTATTCGCAAAACAAATGGCAAACACCAGGTAACAACAGAACTATAATCCCAGAATTCGATCTATATTCCCTTCTAATCCCAAACACAGACACACTCACAACAAAAAGACAACAGTCTCTGCAAATATTTGTAAAGGAGAGCAGAGGAAATAAACGTCCCTGCTAGCCAAGGGGCTGGAAGCAAAGATCAGAACCGATGAATTCCCACAGTCTCCTGGGAATCATATCAATGAGATCAATAGGATTAGATTCACGGTAAAACTTTCAACTCAGATTGAAGGCAAATGGGATCCAAATCTTCAGAAATGGTCACAGTTCTGTTCTTTGGGATTTATAAAGTCATCAGAAATACTTGTATTTGGAACATTCACAGAGAGGGAGAGAGACTTGACTTCTTCATTAATTATCTTTATTAAAAACTAGAAAGGCAAGTCCAGAAAGGGTTGTTAGGCAGCCGCTTGCACAGAGCCCCATTGTCTTTCAGATCCAAGGTCTTCCAACAATAAAGGGCCATAAACCTCACCTGTTATCTCCCTAAAATCTTTTATTTGTGTTTCCTCCAAAATCATATGGTTAAAAACCTTATTTATTTAGAAAATGTTGAAATAGTTCAAAATCTTTCAGTTTTTCCAGATAGTTCTTAAATATAAATCTGCACTGCTGCAGAACTCTGCGCTCTTGGTGGGATGTGAACGATTAGACTAGATTCCCTACAGTATGGAAACAGGCCCTTCGGCTCAACAAGTCCACAGTGACCCTCCAAAGAGTAACCCACTCAGACCCATTCCCCATCCCTGTATTTATCCCTGACTAAGGCACCTAACACTATGGGCAATTTAGCATGACCAATTCACCTCACCCGCACATCTTTGGACTGTGGGAGGAAACCCACGCAGACACAGGGAGAATGTGGTGCTGGAAAAGAACAGCAGGTCAGGCAGCATCCGAAGAGCAGGAAAATCGACGTTTCAGGCAAAGCCCTTCATTAGGAAGAGGCTTTTGCCCAAAACATCGATTCTCCTGCCCCTCAGATGCTGCCTGACCTGCTGTGCTTTTCCAGCACCACCCTAATCAAAACTCTGGTTTCCAGCATCTGCAGCCCTAACTTTTGCCACAGGGAGAATGTGCAAACTCCACACAGACCGTCACCCGAGGCGGTAATTGAACCCTGACCCCTGGCGCTGTGAGGCAGCAGTGCCAACCACTGAGCCACCGTGCTGCCCATAGTTTGACACTACTTCAAATAAAAGCAGAGAAATTTTCCCACTGTCCTGGTCAATATATATTACTCAGTCAACAGCACATAAAACTGACCGTTTGGTCACAATCACACTGCTGTCTGTGGGTGTTCGTGATACAAAAAATAAACAACAGCGAAGACTCTTCAAAAGTCTTTCATTGGCTGTAAAGCTGTTTAAAATGTTCAGTAGTCATGAAAGGCATTAAATAAAGGCAATGCAAAGGGAAAAGAAAGTCCTTACTGCACTCCCAGCTACATCTGAGCATCTGATGTCTGAATGCATGTGTAACCAGACAGAAAGACACACACTCACAGGCACAGATACAGGTGTGCAAACACATGTACTCACAAATGGGTACACATACTCATGAACAGGCATGCATGCAAGCATGCATACACATTTACAGGTTGTTCTGTAATAATGCGACAGTTGCATTGCTCTGCAATCCTGTGCTATAGAAAATTGCGCTGTAGAAGATCACCAATAGAAAATCACTCTACCATTCAGTAGAAAATTTGCATTATCAAAAAGTGCCCACAATTCATCAAATGTGTTATAGTCAATTCGTGGTAATGAAATGTGCATTATACCAGAACGAACTGTACGTACATGGGTATACATGCACACGAACCCACACACAGAGGTACATGTGATGCACACACATGTATGTGCATTCCATTATTAGTCCAAATATTCTGGCAGTGGACACTGAAGTGAAACAAGTATTGTGTTTCTCTTTGTAGATGTGTTCTGACCTGCTGAGTATGTGAAAGAATTTTTGTTTTCCATCAATATTATCACCTTGTATGGAAACTCTAATTTGTCAATTAGTGAACAAGCAATCAATATTATCTCTTGATTTTGAGATACAGCATAATATTATACTGAGAAGAATGCCAAAATGAGCACGTGCACCCTCTTACTGACTCTGAAAAAATATATCTGTGTGAACAGCACAGCACTGTGCCACAGAGTACAAGTTTGCTTCCTTTGTAATGTTGCCCTTTCTAACATGAAACATTTTATGAACTATTATACCTGGGAACATACATTGTAGAGATCTCAGAGTATTGTAAGGTTGGATGAGATGACAGAAATCAGGAGGGGGGGGGGGGGGGGAACGCCCAAAGAGGAACTTGCAAACATGGACAGTTCAGCATTTCTCCAGGTTAATTAAATCGAGATAGCCCAACCAGGCCAAGATTATATTATTCCAGGAAAAGACGGAGAAATATTACCTAGGCTTTGCAGACTTAATTGGTGAGATTGAAAACTGTCTGACAGAGGACTTTTCTGAACAGAAAACTGATTCATGCCATGTAACACTGTGAAAACAGAAAGGTCAGAGAAAGGGAAAGAATGCAATTATAGGTACACAGTAGAAAGATGATTCAAAAGAACAGCTGAAGTGAGGTCAGAATTTTAATTTTGGACATTTTAACACCAACTGCCTCCCCACCCCCCTCCTTTAGATTAGATTAGATTACATTACATTACAGTGTGGAAACAGGCCCTTCGGCCCAACAAGTCCACACTGACCCGCCGAAGCGCAACCCACCCAGACCCCTACATTTACCCATTACCTAACACTACGGGCAATTTAGCATGGCCAATTCACCTGACTTGCACATCTTTGGATTGTGGGAGGAAACCGGAGCACCCGGAGGAAACCCACACAGACACGGGGAGAATGTGCAAACTCCACACAGTCAGTTGCCTGAGGCGGGAATTGAACCCGGTTCTCAGGCGCTGTGAGGCAGCAGTGCTAACCACTGTGCCGCCTCTTTCTCCTTTACTTGGGTAGCCTTGGTTGTAAAACCCATTCTCATATTGTTAAGATATTCAAGAGCCATACTGGGCGACTTCCTCAACTTTTCCCTTCTCTCTGTTGAGGAAAGCATCTACTCTGTACCCAGGCTGAGAAGACAAACTGCAGGGCTTGAACATTAGACACAGCAGGGAGGGAAATATCCCCTTACCTCCTGTTCTGTGCCCACATAATACTGACCTGAGAGACTTGCTTCCGATATTTACACTCGCTGCATTACATGCTCCTATCTCGAGTGAGGCTTTCTGAAAGTCACATGCGAGTTGTAGCATGCAGACATACAGTCTGAAGACAAGTGTTTAACCAATGGTTCCATGGTCACCATTAGGCTAATGTTTTGGTCCAAATTATTTTTTTAATTCAAACTTCACCAGCTGCCGTCGTGGGATTTGAACCCATGTTCCCAGGACATTAGCCTGCCCCATATGTACAGTCCCATCATTTCATAGAATCCCATAGGCCATTTGATCCACCCTCCCTCCAAAAAGTATCCCACGTAGATCCAGCACCCTACCCCATCCTTGTAATCCTGCAGTTCCCATGGCCAATCCACCTAACCTACACATCCCTGGGCCAATCCACCTAACTGCACATCTTTCGACTGTGGGAGGAAACCCACGCAGATACAGGGAGAATGTGCAAACTCCACACAGTCACCCGAGGGTGGAATCGAATGCAGGTCCCTGGTGCTGTGAGGCAGCAGTGCTAACCATTGAGCCACCATGCACTCCATTTAAACTAAGTTTGACTTGATGAAGCTTTCTGAAGGTGGAGGTTCCAGCCAAAGATTCTTGGTGCACATTTACAAAAGCACATACAGATTTGGGAGTCTCATCCAGTTCCCTTCCAAAGGAATGTGCTGGTTAATAGGTATTCACAAATTTGAGCTTTAAATAACGAAGACGGTCAATCCCTTCAGCAGGGTATTGCTATTAAAATGCCTCTGTATTGCTAGGTGAATACATTGATCATAGCACTCAGAGTCCTTTCAATTTGACCTGCTGTGTGGGATGGATGACAGGCACAAACGCATATCCTGCAACCATTAATAGTTACTATGTAATGACAGTCAAAGTCTGCCAGATGCAACACACAGTTATTTTCTACTTTCCAAGTCAAACGTTGACATCCAACTGCATTATAGAGGCTATTGCAATGGTTTGAAGACATGCGAGATATGACTGCACAGTCTAGAAGATGCTCCATGTTAGGACAGATGAAAGGCTCTAGGAATGATGAAAATAAAGACTTTTTTTGGGATATTAGTGGAATGCAGAGATCTTCCTCTTTTAATTAATTCACAGGATGTGGGTGTCACAGGCTGAGCCAGCATTTATTGTCCGTCCCCATTTGCCCTTGAGAAGTTGGTGGTGACCTGCATTCTTGAGCTGTTGCAGTTTGTGTCGGTACAGCCACAATGCTGTTAGGGAGGAAGTTTCAGGAATTTTCAGCCAGTGACACTGAAGGAATGGCAGTAATAAGTTTCTGAGTCAGGATAGAGCAGAGAGGTTTAGAAGGGAGCTTGGTGTGGTGTGCCCATGTGCCTGAATTAGTGGTTTCTCTACACGGTAAAGCCCACTGGTTTGGAAGGTGCTGTTGAAGGAGTCTTGGCAAGTTACTACAGATGGTACATACTGCTGCCACTGTGCATTGGTGGTGAAGGGAGTAAATGTTAAAGCTGGTGGGTGTGGTGCCAATCAAGCAGGCTGTATTTACCTGGATGGTGTTGGAGTTGCACTCATCCAAACAAGTGAGGAACACTCCATCACACTCCTGACTTGTGCTTTGTTATTAGTAGAAATCAGGAGGTGAGTTACTCGCTGCAAGATCCCTAGCCTCTGACCTGCTTTTGTAGTTCAATAAGGATAGAATGGGAATATGATGTTGAGGTAGACCAACCATGATGCTTTGGAATGGCACTACAGGCTCGAGGCGCTGAATGGCCTTTCTCCCCTTTTTTCTTCATTTGTTCATGGAATAAGGACATCAATGGTTAGGCCAGTATTTATTACCCATCCCTAATTGCCCAGAGGGCAGTTAAGCGTCAACCACACTGCTTTGTGTCTGGAGTCACATGTCGCACGGTAGCAGTTTCCTTCCCTAAATGGAAGAATATGCTACTAAATAGCATTAGTGAATCGGATAGTTTTTCCAACAATTGAGGATGGTTCATAAATTCTCTTAATATCAGATTTTTAAAAAATTGAATTCAAATTCCAGCATCTGCCATGGCGGGATTTGAACCCAGGTCCCCCGGGTCATTACCTGGGTCTTTGGATTAACAATCCAGTGATAAACCATGAGGCTATTGCCCCCCAACCCCCATTTTCTTTCTCTAATATTATCATGTAATCAAAAAGATAAATTGTAAAATCAATATCTACTCCTCCACAACAGTCCCAAGTAATGTATATGTGCTGAAAACAGAAGTGTATAACTTGGAGGCACAATTTTCTCTGTCCTATCTTTACAATTACTCCATTTTGCAAAGTATTCACGAGGAAGACTTTGGAACAGGAACTGAAGGGAAAAGCAAAGTGGACTTTAAGCATCAGAAGTTGGGAGGTTAGTGGTTAGTACTGCTGCCTCACAGCGCCAGGGACCCAGGTTCGATTCCAGCCTCAGGTGACTGTCTGTGTGGAGTTTGCACATTTTCCCTGTGTCTGTGTGGGTTTCCTGCTGGTGCTCCAGTTTCCTCCTGCTTAGGTTAGGTGAATCGGCCATGGTAAACTGCCCACAGTGTTCAGGGATATGTAGGTTAAGTGCACTAGTCAGGTGTAAATGTAGGGGAATGGGTCTGGGTGGGTTACTCTTCAGAGGATCAGAATGGACTTGTTGGGCTGAAGGGCCTGTTTCCACACAGTAGAGATTCTATTCTATGATTCTAATACACACACAGTCTTATCTGCAGCTTGCCTGGCATTTCACATGGTGTTCAAAGGAGCTAAGCTCTGTTATTGCACCTGTTCACTGCCCAATAAACCAAGAATGTAAGTTTCACAGCTCAGCCATTTAATGTGGTAACACTGCATGGTCCAGCTGCTCAAAGGACACATCACAGTTGTGATTAATCCCAAAAGAGGGACATAGTGTTTGTAAATCAAAACTGGGCCATAAAACCAAGCCAAGTGGGATGGTTTTAATGGAATTAGTTCTGCTGTTGCACATGCACACCCCTTTTACACACATAAAGGCAGGCACATTTTTTCCTGTAATAACACTTAGAAAGGAAGACATTCTGTCTCAGCTTTTAGTCATTCACTCATCTGGAAAACACAAGAATAGCCAAAATTCAGTGCATTCTTGTGTTTGTCCTGATGAATGCAACGTGGGAAGCCTTGGCAATACCTCTTTCTTTTCTGCAAGAATCAAGTTTGTACATTTCTTTCCCCCTGATAGTAATTCTAAGACTTAGCTACTGGTTAGCTAAGAGTTAGCTACTTGTAAAACATTCTAAATATTACATAGGAAGGTAAATTTGCCAGAATCCAAGGGGACCGTAGGGCTGCTCTCTCGAGGGGAGAGATTGAGAAGGCAGCACCTTCTTGATGCCCTCAGTCAGGATGGGGATTGAATCCATCCTGCTGGCATCTGTCTACATCACAAATCAGCCAACTGAGCTAACAACCCCTTCAAACTGCTTGAATCTCTAAATTAGAGAGAGAGTGTGCTGGTTAGGCAGCATCAGTAGAGACAGAGAAACAGAGTTAAACATTTCAGGTGGACAACTTGTCATCAGCACTGGAAGGTGACAGAGATTTGAAGCAAGTGAAGAATCGGGGATATCGGGGTGGGGGAAGGTAGGGAGAGTGCAAAAGGACCAATGCAGAGTTTCAATGGCACAATGACATGGAGGAGCCAGTGTTGGACTGGGGTGGACAAAGTTAAAAATCACGTAATATCAGGTTATAGTCCAACAGGTTTACTTGGAAGTACAAGCTTTCAGAGCACTGCTCCTAGTGGGGCAGGATACATAGGACAGACTTTATAGCAAAAGCTCAGTGCATTACAATTGATCAGTTGTATACATTGCATCAGTTGTACGACATTTTGATCTTTTACTTACAAATGCTGTGTCCTATGATCTTGCCTCACTAGGTACCTGATGAAAGAGCAGCACTCCGAAAGCTTGTATTTCCAAATAAACCTGTTGGACTGTAACCCGGTATTGTGTGACTTTCATCAATGGTGCAAGGTAAACGTGGGTGTTAAACAACAAAGTGTGCTCAGTGGAAATGGTCACAGTAGTGGTTACAATCTGAAATCATTGCACTCAAAGTCAAATCTGGAAGGATACAAAATATGCTTCAGACAATGACCTCATTTTCTTTGAGGACCAGAGTGGAATTGGGGTGGGACATTAAAGAGGCCAGAAATGGAGGAGTGTGGAGATCTTGGAAGGAGGATTTCAAAGAGATATTAAAACATGGGGTCATGGAAGAATCTGAAAATGGATAAGAGTCTTGAAACTTGAGGCACCAATGGACTGGGATCCAACATAGGGCAATGAGCACAGTGGTGATGGGTGAATGAAATTTGGCATATGTTAGGGTCCAATCAGTATAGTTTCTTGTGAGCTTATGTTTGTGAAATTAAGGTGCAAAGAGTTTTACACACTTTTCTTGTTGCCTTCCTCACTCACAATTTAAAGGGTATCCACTGCCTGCCATTGCTTCATAGTTTATCAACTGATCAAATCTTGTCAAACCATGCCAAGCAGTCACTGCCTTTCAATACAATTCTTCACACTTCCCTGAAGAGTTTTCAGCTGCTCAATGAAAACACTTGTTCGAAAGGAAACTTCTTTAACAATTGCACTTCTGCATTCCAAAAAAAAACCAAAAAAAGTCTTGGACAGGCCGGTACAATGGAGAGCTACAGTCAGAGTGCTAACATTTGCTTACTGGCCTTTAAGTGCGACCTAGCAGTCTTGCAGAGCAACGAACCTGGCGGAATCCAAGGCTGAAATAGTTGGTACATTTATCCATGCTACCTGTGCACACACAACATGATATATAAATGACATCCACATTGGCAAATTGCCACATGCATGCTGACCATAGCTGGACAGAAATCCTTAACTGTATTCAGCCCTCTAGGAGCTGTGCATGTTTGGTCAGGTCTTACGGGTAGGGAGTCATCTGATTTCATTCCCCTTTCCCTTCACATATCCTCCTAGTGGCTGTTCATACAGATCGGGTGGGGGAATTGAATTGAATGAAGAAGGTGAACCAACCATCTCAGCATCAGGTAAACTTCATATTCCAGCGCAGTAATTAAAGTCCCAAAGAGCTGCTCTCTCATTCGAGAGAGATGACCAGTGTTGGTTTAACCTGAAGGTCACCGTGCCTCAGAACAGGAGCGGCTGAGAGGGAGAGGCCTTTCTGGAAATCTCAGCCAGTGCCGGAATTGAGCCCACACTTGCTGGCCTCACATCAAACCAGCCCTCCAACCAACTGGATTAATCAAAGAACCAATTAGTCAGGTTTGAACCTTTAAACAAATCTGCAATAGAGTGCATTAACAACTTCTTCTAGTTGGGCAGAATAAGAATCAAAGGAAACATAACCTCAATCTTCAGAGCCTGTACATTCAGAAAGCAATGTTTCCACACAAAAGACATGTATGTGCAAAACTCTCCAATAGATTGTGCCAACATCCACAGCCTAAGTGCTGGGGCTTTTCCTACACTATATATCTCTTGATATCCTAAGTTGGAGAGGTGGAGCAGAGGTATAGACTCATTACTGAATGAGGCAAAAAGGACTCAAGTAGATGAATGGTTGAATGTAACACAGACATTAACAGAAGAGGCAATTATAATATCAAAAGGATTGACAAACAGAAATGTGTCTTTATCAGTTAGACATGTGAATTGCCAGGGGAGAGAAAGGACCATAGGTGAGGTACTGGAAAACTGGAGGTTGGCTTAACTGGCGGTAAGGAAAAGTGTGTGGTGCTGGAAAAGCACAGCTGGCCAGGCAGCATTCGAGGAGCAGGAGAGTCGACATTTGAAGCGTAAGCTCTTTCCTGATGAAGAACTTATGCACGAAACATCGATTCTCCTGCTCCTCAGATGCTGCCTGACCAGCTGGTCTTTTCCAGCACTCTCAACTCTGATCCCCAGCATCTGCAGTCCTCACTTTCTCCTGGTGGTAAGGAGATTTCAGGGTACTATAGACTGGTGAGCCTGACATCAGTGGTGGGTAAGCTGTTGAAAGGAATCCTGAGGAACAGGATTTATATGTATTTGGAAAGGCAAGAACGGATTAGAGATAGTCAACGTGGCTTTGTGTGTGGGAAATCTCATCTCACTAACTTAATTGGGTTTTTTGAAGAAGTAACGAAGGGGATTGATGGAGGCAGAGCAGTGGACATGATCTATATGGACTTCAGTAAGGTGTAGGACAAATTTCCTTGTGATAGACTGGTGAACAACATTAGATCTCACGGAATAGAGGGACAACTATCTATTTGAATGCAGAACTGGTGCGAAGGTAGAAGACAGAGGGTGGTGGTGAAGAGTTGCTTTTCAGACTGAGGGCCTGTGAGCAGTAGTGTGCCACAAGGATCAGTGCAGGATCCACTGTTTTTGGCATTTATATACAGTAAAGGATTTGGATGTGGTGAGGTTAGTAATGGTGACACCAAAATACAACTGGACATTGATCAGATGGGCCAATGGGCCCAGGAGTGGCAGATGGAGTTTAATCTAGATCAACATCAGGTGCTGCATTTTGGAAAGACAAATCAGGGCAGGACTTACACACTTAATGGTAAGGCCCTGGAGAGTGTTGCTGAACAAAGAGACCTTGAAGTGCAAGTTAATAGTTCCTTGAAAGTGGAGTCACAGGAATAGGATAGTGAAGGTGGCATTTGGTATTTATTGGACAGAGCATTTGAGTATAGGAGTTGGGAGGTCATATTGTGGCTGCACAAGACATTGGCTAGGCCACTATTGGAATATTGCATAAAATTCTGGTCACCCTGCTATAAGAAGGATGTCGTGAAACTTCAAAGGGTTCAGAAAATATTTATTAGGATGTTGCCAGTGTTAGAAGGTTTGAGCCAGAGAAAGAGGCTGAATAGGCTGGGGCTGTTTTCCCTGGAGCATTGGAGGCTGAAGGGTGACCTTATAGAGATTTATAAAATCATGAGGGGCTTGGATAGAGTGAATTGTCAAGGGTTTTTCTCTGGGGTAGGAGTGTACAAACTAGAGGATATAGGTTTAAGGTGAGTGGAGAAAGATATAAAAGGTACCTATGGGACAACTTTTTCATGCAGAGGGTGGTGTGTGTATGGAATGAGCTGCCAGAGGAAGTGGTGGAGGCTGGTACAATTGCAACATTTAAAAGGCATCTGGATGGGTATATGAATCAGAAGGGTTGAGAGGGATATGGGCCAGGTGCTGGCAGGTGGGATTAGATTGGGTTAGGCTATCTGGTCAGCATGGACCAAAGAGCCTGTTTCTGTGTTGTACATCTCTATGACTGGAAGGCTTCCAGAATTACAACTACAGATATCACAACGAAAACAGCATCAAATCCTACTAAAAGGGCCAATTCTGTAAACCAGTCAGAGTTACTAGAAAGATATCTGGCCGGTATGCCATGAGGAGAGATTAAACAAACAAGAGTTGAATTTTGTGGAATTTAGAAAGGTAAGCAGTGATCAATTGGAAGTTTTCAAGACAGTAAGACAAGAGAGTGCAGGTAGAGAGAAACCATTTCTGCAGGTTGGAGCTGGAGAGGTACAAGCCAATTGTTAAGGTCACATCTTTCAGGAGTGAAATAACCAAACACATCCTCACACAGATGTTGTGGAAGGTTGGAACTGTATTCTACAAATCACAATTAACAGTGGGTAATTATTCATTTTAAAACTGAAATTGATAAGATTTTTCTTGGCCAAAAATGTTAAGGGATATGGAGCAAAGGTAGGTTTATGGAGTTAGATTCCAAATTAACCAAGATCTCCTTGAATGGTGGGATAGCAGTCTCAAGGGGCTAAATGATCTTATTCTCCTGCATTTCTGATAGCCTCTGTCTCTGAGCAAACTACATGGCTCACACACTATTTGCTTCAGTGGGGGGTGGGGAATGAAGCAAGTCTCTTGGGTGCCCAACTACAGGAGACCTCTGCCTGAAGTAAACTTACAATTTTGACTCAATATGAAGTGATATTCATGAAATTAAGACATAATCGGTTGCAGGGTCCTACAAAGTGCGAATCTTGTTGAAAAGAGGGATGTGTCCCTGTAGATTTTAGCCTTTGTTCCTCAAGGACACAGACAAGAATGCCAGATTCCAAACAGTCACAACAATTTATACCCCAGGACAGAAGGGTGCAGATTCACATTCTCGCTAAGGTCTGCAGCCGCAGTGTGGATGTTGAAGGTCTGCACATGGCTGTGGTGGGAGAAACCGGAAGTGAATGCGTCAGTACACAAATCGGTGACCGTTGTCCCTTGATCGATTGGCAAGCCAACTCAAAATTTGGCATTCTTGCATTTGTCCTGGGGGGGGGGGGCGAAAGTGAGCTTCAGCAACACACCCCTTTCTCCAGCAAGATCCAAAACATCACAATTATTCTGCAGTTTTGTAAATCTTCCATAGGAGGAAGTACACACCATGCTGACCTTTCCTTACCTCCTGGTCTTCGGCACATATAAAGAGCTGGTGGACTGACGCTTGGGCAATGTGAAGGGTTGTGTAGGCAGAGGTTTTGTAACCGGTGTGATGAGGAGAGTATCCAGCAGGGATGGAGAGACAGCAGGTTCAGACAGTCTGATGGACAGTTTGTTTTCCCCCAAAATAAAATTACAGAAAGAAAGGAACACATGTAAAGGAAAATAGGATCAACAAAGAAAAGACATAAAGCAGACTGAAACAGAATATGTGAAGAGTTTTTTTTCAAAAAGAAAAAGTACTAGTCTGTGGGTGAGGAGTTTGAGAATTCTGTCTGATCCACACTCAAATGTTACAGGAGTAAGGGCAGTTTAAAGATGAGACAACATCATTTCATAGTTACTTCATTAACCATCACTTCACACTTCTTTTTTTTTTAATTTAATAAATTTAAACATCAAACTTGTTACTGTTTCAAATGAGAAGGAACTTGGGTTCGGAGGTGAGTTAAGTCAGTCACAATCTGACTGAATGGAGCCACAAGATGATGAGGGGCCTATATAGGGCTGACAGGAATAAACATCACCCCCCCCCGCCTCCCCCCTCAATAGAGGGGTCAATAAGTAGGGGGCACTGATTTAAAGTAAGGGAAGTTAAAAAGAGTTTCGTTCACCCGGAGAGACGGTTGATATTTGGAACTCTGCGCCGTTAAGGGCAGTAGAGACAGGAAACATCACAACATTTAAGCAGCATTTCGATGAACACAGTCAGATTGGAATAAATAGAGGCTTGATGACTGGCACAGACATGATGGGCTGAAGAGATTCTTTCTGTGCTATGATACTCCATGATGTCATAAACGGTGAAGGGCGCACTAAGGCCCAGTTTAGGTTACTCCTGTTCTCGAGTGAATATTGCAAATATCCTGAAGCCAACAAGAACAAATCTTGCAGTGATGATTGCAGAATACCTGGCTTGAGCAGTGAGTACAGCAGTGATCATAGCAGCCGCGTTCTTAGCCTCTGGGCTTTGTTTCACGAGTGGAAGAGGTGGGGTCGACTTTGGCAACGCTTCAAGTGGATTTTCCAAAACTTGCCTACACAGAAGAGCCAACGGAAGAAAAAGACAGGGAGGGAGACAAAAAGTACGCAAGTGTAGAATAGGAATTGGCGAAAGACAGAAAAAAGAAAGGGTTGGGGTAGAGAGGGTGAGGGGAGAAAGGTGAGGTGAATAGGCCTGCAGCATTGGTGGGATAGGTAGGCTTGGGGTAGGACAAGAATGAGAGGCTGCAAGTGGGGAGGGGGGGAAAACGGAGGTTGGGTAGAGGAGGCTAGAAGCTTGGGTGAGACAAAGATGGAGAGGACAGAGAAGGGTGGGGAGCGGGATAGGTCAGGATGACGTGGAGGGCAAGGTGGAGAGGGGTGGCAAGGTGGAGGAGCTGGCGAGAGTGACGGGAGGGAGAGACAGTGTACCTGACAAATATATTCAAAACTACATTGAAAAACCTTATGATGTTACTTTCAATAGAAAGTTAGCTAATTGAATTATCCAGTGCAGGAGGCCATTTGGCCAATCAAGCCTGTGCTGGCTCTTTAAAAGAACTAATCAATCAATTAGCCTCTCTCTGCTGTTTCCCCACCGCGCTGCAGATATCTTTTCTTTTTTAAAAACAAAAGGCTCGAGGGATGACTTTCAATAGATCGCAGCGAGGTAGCTGCTCTGCTACTTACAAAACCCTGAGCCAGAATCAGGTCGCCTATGAATGATTTAGCATCAGGTTCCCCATGAACATGAGGTGTGATTAAAGTAGAGAGGCGACACCCATACAGCCATGCTCTCGGTTATCCCAGGCCAAAGAATGATCCGCAGCACTAGGGTGTCATCACATTTAGGTTCGATTCTGACTTAGAGGCGTTCAGTCATAATCCCATGGATGGTAGCTTCACACCATTGGCTCCTCAGCCAAGCACATACACCAAATGTCTGAATCTGTGGTTCCTCTCATACTGAGCAGGGTTACTATTGCAACAACACAACATCAATAGGGTAAAACTAACCTGTCTCAGATTTCTTCTTTTCAGTTACATGTCTAATTCACTTTTATTGTTGAATCTACCTCCATCACCCTTTCAGATAACACAAGCCAGTTCACAACGTGTTGAGTAAAGCCAATTATCGCCTCCTTGCTAATTGCTTTAATTGGTGTCCCTTGGTCACTGACCAGTAGGCCAATAAAAGTAGTTCACCCTCATTTATTCTATCTAAACTCCTCATGGACTTGCACAAATCTCCACCCTCCTTTGGTGCTCTTTGACTTATCTCCCAGTGTTAACCTGGGCTCTGCATGCTCTCAATCTCTGTACCTTTTGGAGATGACAGGAGTACAGACGGCTGGATCTGCATCCTTTGTAGGATCGACAGAGGTGGAGGTTGATGGTGGGGTAGCGAGCGCTGGAACGTCACAGGTTTGTACAGCCACTGAATGCTTCCCAGCATCTAAAGGATAAGGATCAATTCCGGGTGCAGTAGGGGGAAGATTTGGCCGGATTGAAGGCATCTTTGAGGTCACCTCTTCCGTTACATTGACAAATCTTTTCATACAAAATACAACTAGTTGAAAAGAAATCTGAAAACATGCCAGTGAGATCAGTCACACCCTGACACAAGATTCAGTGCTTTCTTATCTTCTAAAATGGGCAGAGAGAGAAATTTCAAAGGCTTCTTTCCAAAAAGATTAATGAGTTACTGACCAGAAAGGCTTGGTTATGCAAGTATATTAGGTTAGATTCCCTACAGTGTGGAAACAGGCCCTTCGGCCCAACAAGTCCGTACTGACCCTCCGAAGAGTAAACCACCCAGATCCATTTCCCTCTGACTAATGCACCTAACACTATGGGTAATTTAGCATGGCCAATCCACCTGACCTGCACATCTTTAGCTGTGGGAGGAAACCGGAGGATGTGGAGGAAACCCATGCAGACACGGGGAGAATGTGCAAACTCCACACAGACAGTCACCCAAGGCTGGAATCGAACTTGGGAGCCTGGTGCTGTGAGGCAGCAGTGCTAACCACTGAGCCGCCCCATATAAGACAACTCATCCGCAAAACCATTCCAGCACATATTTATGGATATCTGGACAGATACAGTCCACTCAAACCCTCTTAGAAAGATGTGAAACATCCCATTGCATTACTTTGCAAAACAGTGGGAGAGTCATTTCCCTCCTAGTGTCCTGACCAATGCTTGTTCCACAATAAGTATTTCAAAAATGAGATCATCTGAGCGTCATCATCATGTTGCTTGTGGGGTCTTGCTGTGCACAAATTAGCAGCAATATTTACTCCATCACAACACAATAACACTTCAAAAGTTCTTCATTGGTTGTAAAGTATTTGGGACATCCAGGAATAGTGGAAGTCGCTGTATGAAATGCAAGTTTATTTCTCCTTTTCTGTACACAGGTATTACTGCTCAGGCTGGTAATAAAGCCAGAATTCATGCAACACCAGGTTATAGTCCAACAGATTTACTTTAAACCACAAGCTTTCGGAGTGCTGCTCCTTCATCAGGTGACTTCAATTAAACCTGGTTATAATCTGGTTTTCAGAATATGCTGCTGGAAAAGCATAGCAGGTCAGGCAGCATCTGAGGAGCAGGGGAAATCGACGCTTCGGGCATAAGCCCTTCATCAGGAATGAATTTTACACAGAACACAGATTCTTGATGAAGGGCTTCTGCCCAAAATGTTGACTCTCCTGCTCCTCGGATGCTGCCTGACCGGCTGTGCTTTTCCAGCGCCACACTCTTCAACTCTGATCTCCAGCATCTGCGGTCCTCACTTTCACCTCTAACCTGGTGTCGTGTGACTTCTGACTTTGTCCACCCCAGTCCAACACTGGCATCTCTACCTCAGGATGGCAATAAGGCAGGACTACATAAAATCACCTTGCTGTATCAGACAAGATAAGGAAAATTTCCCAGCACACCACCCCAGTCAAAGGCTACACTTTTGACAGAGAATACACGATCACTTAGGCAATGCTTTCACTCCACAAGCACTCATTGGAAAAGCTAGTCTTCAATAATGGAATAATGTACAGGTGCACAGTCTATTCTACCTAGCTGTTCTGATGTTTACAGTAGAAAGAGAGGCAACATAAGCTTCAGTCTTTGGATCGCACTTGATTGGGGGTGGATGTGGAGCACACTTGGGTAAAGCATCTAAAGGATTGTTCAGGTACGTCTTTCTAAAGAGGAGGAAGCAAAGAAAGATAAAAGGTAAAAGACAAAAATTAGAAAAAAGATTCATTTGATTAGGACTAGAGAAAATTGAAGCAAATAGATTGAGTGCCAAATGCATTTTTTGCTGATACAAAAAAAGGATCATGTATCCACTAATCACATCCACACAAACAATCAGAATCAGGAGATTTTTTTTTCTTTACTCTATCATGGAACATGACCATCATTGGCTGTCTGTCATCTTTACCTAATTGCTCTTAAACAGAACTGAGTAGCTAAGTGATTTCAGAGGGGCAATCCACTTCTGGAGTACCATTTAGGCCAGAACAGGTAAGGGGGGGGGGGGGGGGGAGATTACTTCCGTCAAGGACATTAGTTAACCAAGTGTGGCTTTTTAAATGAAAATATCTATTACAAAACCAATTCTGGATTTTTTTTTCTACCCAATACCATGTTAGGATTTAAATCAATGTCCCTCCAGCATAAACCGTTGTGCCTGGATTACTTGCCGAGTGTCATTGTCACAATGCTATCACCTCATCCTCAAGGATCAGGGACTTGAGGAGATCCCAATCACTTACACTCACATTCCCTTTTTTTTTGTTTAAACAAATAGTTTAAGTTTTATTTGGCCTGTGGTAGACCCTGACCCCAAAGGCTGGGCACACTCCTGGGTTGAAGCAGAGAGATTTGACCAACAAAGGAAGGCTCCTCATTTTCATGGGTCATGTAGGCATTAGGTACAATTTAAAAGTTCCTCTCACATCAGCACACACTTAATTGACGAACAACCTCACCAGTCTGCACCAATGGACTTATGAAAGAGTTGAGCTCCATCTCAAGTCATTTCCATGGACATTAAATCAGCTTAAATCATGTGTAGAGAAGTGGGCATTCTTATTAACATTGGCAGCAAATCCATTTTCTGTTGTATCAATAAATTGGCACCAGATTACTGCCCTGACATATATCAAGGAAGACTCAATTGACATTAAAACCAATAAGTAAGTCCTACTGAGCTGCTTTGTTGAAAGTTTTACATCTGACTGCGCAAAAGAACTTTCAGAAAAACATGAAATCAAACCAAGTAAGTGAAATTTCAAGTCTATCTTGGCTGCAATCATTTCCCTAGATTGTATTCAATTTGAAAATGTTGTTATCCCCTAAATTTAATGCAATGCAAATTCTGGATGTAGGTTTGCTTGCTGAACTGGAAGGTTCATTTTCAGAAGTTTTGTCACCATACATCTTCAGTGAGCCTCCAAATGAAGCACTGGTGGTGTAGCCAGCTTTCTATTTATATACTTGAGTTTCCTTGGATTGGTGATGACATTTCCTGTTCTTTTTCTCAGGGGGTGGTAAATAGGATCCTAGTCAATGTGTTTGTTGATAGAGTTCCGGTTGGAATGCCATGCATCTAGGAATTCTCATGCATGTCTCTGTTTGGCTTGTCCTAGGATGGACATGTTGTCCCAGTAGAAGTGGTGTCCTTCCTCATCTGTATGTAAGGATACTAGTGAGAGTGGATCATGTTGTTTTGTGGCTAGTTGATGTTCACCAACCCAAGGAAACTCAAACATATAAATAGAGAGCGGGCTACACCACTGGTGCTTCATTCGGAAGCTCACTGAAGATACTACCTAGTACGGTGATGAAACATTTGAAAACGAATCTTCCAGAACCTCAACCTGTGCTACAAATCTTTTCAAAACTCGCTAACAATACAAATTCGCAAACATGGGGGGGGGGCAATTGGCTGTGTGAAGGTTATCTTGCAGTACCGAAGAGGAGGTGAGGCCAAGAGGCAGCAGAAGGTAGAAAGGCCAGAGGGTGGACTGACTGGTCTCTCAACAGTTGCTGGGGAAGTGACAGAGGTGGCTGCAGTAGCTGTGATCTGACCCTCACACCTAGTGGAAGGCAAATAAATAAGGTAATCAGTGTGACAACAGCGAGAAGGATTTAACATAAATGCAGCTTTCAAAAAAAAAAGCACATTTTCTAAAATAATCCAGCTGCCCAGGATGAACTTTAACCCTTCGAATGCTTGAACCATAAGACATTTGAGCAGAATTAGCATTTCTGCATCTCTGGCTGACTCTGCCAATCAAAAGGATAAAAACCCACAATTTGCAATGGCCCCCATTGTCTTTAATTACAGAATTCTCTGAATTGTTATGGCCTCTTCCTGTGTTGTTTGGCCCATGGTGCCTGCCCTGTTTCTATTACCTCATGCCAATCTTCTGCCTTCTCCCCCTATCTCTGTTCACCATTTCTGTCCAAAGAATTATCCAATGCCTCCGTTGAGCCTCCCTCCACCATACGTCACTGCAGTATGTCCCATGTCCTAAGTGGATACTTTTCTCAAATCACCCTTACTTCGATCGCACATCTATACCCTTCTTGTTTTCCTTTTTTTTTAAACCAGGGACAGCAGTCTCTCCCAGGCATAGCTAAAAATCACACAACACCAGGTTATAGTCCAACAGGTTTAATTGGAAGCACTAGCTTTCGGAGCAATGCTCCTTCATCAGGTGATAGTGGAGGGCTCGATCGGAACACACAGAATTTATAGCAAAAATTTACAGTGTGATGTAACTGAAATTATACATTGAAAAATTGATAAAGTCTTTTATCTGTTTGAATACCATGAAAGTTTCACTTTAAAAGTTGCATTCTCAGGTTAGCTGTTGGTGATAGCTAGACAATATGCTAACAGCTAACCTGAGAATGCAACTTTTAAACAAAGGTTTTGTGATTTACACATGAAAGAAGTGAAACTTTCATGGTATTCAAACAGATAAAAGACTTAACAATCAATTTTTCAATGTATAATTTCAGTTACATCACACTGTAAATTTTTGCTATAAATTCTGTGTGTTAGGATCGAGCCCTCCACTATCACCTGATGAAGGAGCGTCGCTCCGAAAGCTAGTGTGCTTCCAATTAAACCTGTTGAACTATAACCTGGTGTTGTGTGATTTTTAACTTTGTACACCCCAGTCCAACACCGGCACCTCCACATCATGTCTCCCAGACATGCTTTTGATCGTGAAAATCTCCAACTGATCTCCCAATGCAAATTAACTCTGAAAGATGTCCCCATTTGAAGAAGTCTATGGAGTTTGGAGCACTCCACAGTAAAGGCGTGACAGGGAACTCAATGCAAATTGCCCAGGATGGTATTGGTGTGTTTAAATGGGTTAAATTTGTAGGCCAGATGGACACGGTCTAACTATAGTTGGCTGACTGTGGAAGGTTGGACGGTATTCTAACTGAGGTGCTTCAGATGAATAAAGGAGTAAGCAGGTCCTGAACACAGGAAGTACATTGTCTCAAAAGGAGAGAGGAAATGTGTAATTCGCTCAAACCTACTATTCAATTAAACATTGAAATGGATGCACTAATCTTTGGGATCCTTAAGGATACAGAACCAAAAGGCGGAGATCACCCATGATCAGTGGGTACTGAGTTTTGTTAACAAAGTTATTGAGGGCTATGGGAAGGGTGCGAGTAATAGGAGTCAAGATACATAGCAGTGATGATCTGAGTGCATAGCAGAAGGGGATGATGGGCTGAATGGCCTACACTTTAAAGCTTTTGCCCGAAACGTTGATTCTCCTGCTCCTCGCATACTGCCTGACTTGCTGTGCTTTTCCAGCACTACTCTAATCTTCACTTTATTCCGATGAGTGGACATCAACATTTTCAAACAGCTGTGAACATTTGCCACAATCTCCACTCAACACATTCTACAGCATCCCTTCAATGACTAGGCCATCCATTAGATGAGAGAGGCCGCGCCGCCAGGTTTGGCAACTTGCAACTCTTTCCCCCACCCCTCCCAACCCCTCCCCCTCCCACCTCAGTCACAGCAGTGCCCCATTCCGTACCTCTCAGCATCTCCAGAGGGAGAGAGTCCAGCAGCTTCCAGCGCAGGGCTTAGGTCCACTAGTGGCTCACTGAGCACAGGGACAGGGCAAGTCTGAGTGGCCACCGAGCACACACAGCGAGAAGCTGTCTCACCCGTTCCTGACGTGCACAATTCCATCTGGCCAGCACCCCCAGTCGGAGATGGCTGCTCAACTTCCAAAGCACTTAGGTCATGGAAAGGAAAGTCATCGGTCACTCGGGGGGGGGAAGGGGCAGGGTGGAACAAGGTGTGGGCTAGCACGGAGACAATGAGGACTGCAGCTGCTGGAAGCCAGAGTTAGTACATGTGGAGCTGGAACAGCAGAGCAGGTTAGACAGCATCCGAGGAGCAGGAGAACCAATGTTTCAGGTCCTGACGAATGGTTTCAGGCTGAAACGTTGACTCTCCTGCTCCTCGGATGCTGTTTGACCTGCTGTTTTTCCAGCTCCACAGCCACTGAATCTGGATTCCAGCACAGTTCTTTCACACACAGAAAACATACCATTAAGAGCAAGGAATAATGGTACATGGCAATAATACATTGAAGGGAAATCACACAAGGGACTACGGAATAGAAGGTAAGTGAGGTAAAGAAGGATGAATGAAGGTTGGCGTGGAGTGTCAAAGCTAGCAGAGTCCAGTTGGGCTGAATGGTCTGATACTGTGCGGTGGGTGCTATGCAAGCCCCACACCCGGTTCCTGCTCTCAACGTGACTGCTCCTGTCAACTTCAAGATAAAAATAATGATCCCATTTGATCTACTGACCGCATTCTTCCATTTCCCGAGACGTTTTGTTGATGCGCCTCCTTCCGAATGTTACGCGTCTGAACTTTAAAAAGAGACCGCACACACTTAACGTCCAGTGGTCCCGAAACATCTACATGGTGGAATTGTGGAACGGTAGCAGTCCCACAGCAGGAGGACATCCAGATCATGCCAGCCCTTTGAAATAATTCATCCCACTCTCAATGCTTTCTCCTGCACCTGGCAACTTTCTCACTCATTGAGTTTCTTTTAAAAAATTTGGTTCAGGATATGGGTATCGCTGGGGAGGCCAGCATTCATGCCCATCCTAGTGGGCCAAGTGTATGCTTTGATGTCCTTTCAAAAAGGAAACTACTCAACAAAGCAGAAGTCAAAAATGGAGCCACTGGGATCTCGCTGCCTGAGGATTTATTACAGGAACAGAGCAAAATGAACAGGCAGTGGGTGAGCAGACTGCCAATAAGCCAGGAGAAAGCAAACATGGTGGAAGATGCATGAAGATGTGGCACGTGTGACAAAGCACCAGCCAATTTGATTATGTGGATTACGTCTTGAGACTCATTAGTGCTAACTCAAAGCTATTGACTCTATGGCTTTATCAACCCTTAACCTGGGGCTCCTGTGTGGGTAATTGAAGTGGGAGTTGCAGTCTCCAAGCCCCTCCCCCTTAGTCTGATGCATGGCTGACATGAGCCCCTTTCAGTGACAGTATCAGGAATCGATGTCAACCACAAGGAACACAGAGATTTGAGATTTAAGACAATCATAGAATTTGACAGCAAAGAAGGTGGCCATTTGGCTTATCTGTACAGGCTTCTGAAAAAGCTATTCCCATTCTCCAGCCCTACCCCCAAGATCCTCTAAATTCATCCCCTTCAAATATACATATCCAGCTCTCTTTTGAAACCCTCCTCCACCATTCCCAGACAGCACATTCAGAATCTCAGCAACTCAGAGTAAAGAAGTTTCTCCTTATCTCACTCCTAGCTCTCTGGCTGACAACCTTGTAGTTGTGACCTCTAGTTACTTACGTAGCAACTGGTAGAAGCTGAAATATCCTTCTTTAAATTGTTCATAACTTTGAACATCTCAATGTCAGGTCATTCCCCTCATTTTCTCTACTCCAAGGAGAATAAGTCCACTTCCTGTAACTTTTCCTTCCATCTAAAATTCCTCATTCCTGGTATCATTATAGTAAATTTGCTGTAAAATCTCAAGACATACTTTTGAAAAGAAAAGCTCTTTCACAAGGTTGTTACTGGCTGAACCAGTAGCTATTGCCTATCCCTAACTGCCCCGAGAAAGTGACGGTGAAGCCCACTGTTGAACTGCTGCAGTCTCTATGCTGGGGGAAGACCATGGTGTCATTGTATGCCACTCACCACAATGGGTCAGGGTCACTCGTCACCTTCTGGGGGCTGACCTGATGAAAGGTCCTTACAATGACAAGAGGCTTGTTTGATCAGGTAAACCCAAAGAAACAGAAAGTAGGAGCAGGAATGGGCCATTCAGCCTTTCAAGCCTGTTCCACCATTTAATATGATCATCCTACTCTCTATCCTGTCACCCACCCCTTACCCTTTGATTCTTTTAGCCCCAAGAACTATAAGTATTGCCTTCTTGATGATTTGCAATGCTTTGGCCTTAACCACATTCTGTGGCAGAGAATCCCAGAGGCTCCCCACTCTCTGAGTGTTGGATCAGACCAGATCTATAGTCACATATCACAAGATCATCATGAAGAAACCCAACAGCGCCTATGGTGCCCACTTAGGGAAATCAACCCTTGATATTCTTAACCAACCTGTTCAGATATGTTATGACACACCTCTGGACCCAGGTCTCCTGACTCAGAGATGGGACACTACCATTGTGCCACAAGACACCTTCTGGGAAATCAACCTTTTTTTCCTTAATATCCAGAAGAACTCTTCCACACAACTGAATATTTCCCATCACCACATGACTCACATCTATTAAAGAGCCTGAGTGAATAACCCATGTTTTTCAACTGATTAACTTACAGGCAAAACACTCTCAGAACAATGGAGACCATCTAAGGTGAGGCAGAGGTAGGGACAGAGGAAGTGGGGCTAAATCAAAACTACATTTGAGGAAACCAACTTTTTTTTGGTCCCTAATCAGCCTGTTCATGAATTATTACATACTTGTGGATCAGGTGAGACTTGAATCCAGGTTTAGAATGTCTGAACAGAACCTAAGTTTCACCAGCTATGCTGGTGAACCCACACCTGCACAAGTGACATTCCTGCTACACCACTGTCTTCCCCAAAAGTCACAAGAATCTTTCACTCACATCTAGTGGCTGTACAAGACTGAGCTCTCTGTTACCTCGCTACAATCTGCAGGAAGTCTCAATCAATAGGGTTTCTTCATGATGATCTTGTGATATGTGACTATAGATCTGGTCTGATCCAACACTCAGAGAGTGGGGAGCCTCTGGGATTCTCTGCCACAGAATGTGGTTAAGGCCAAAGCATTGCAAATCATCAAGAAGGCAATACTTATAGTTCTTGGGGCTAAAAGAATCAAAGGGTAAGGGGTGGGTGACAGGATAGAGAGTAGGATGATCATATTAAATGGTGGAACAGGCTTGAAAGGCTGAATGGCCCATTCCTGCCTTCACCACACGCCCAGACTCTCGGCTTCCAACCAGCAGATCTTCAAGGGCAACCGTGTGCCCATTTTCATTACTTCAACTCCCCCCCACCCCCCGTGGAGCTCATCGCACATGGTGCTGGTTCTGGTCACACTCCAGGAATGGCCTCCTTTCAAACTGGTTTGGCATATTCTGTTGGGCCTGTGACTGCGGTGGGGGGAGTCTGCCAGTCAAAGCTTCTGGGAGATAATGGCACCCTTGGCCACCTCAGGGCAGATGCCTGAAGGCACATCTTAGGGCACTCCCCATCACATGGGCGACTGTAGAGGCTGCAGCCACTCCCACAGCTGTGCCAGTCATCTGTGGCATTTGAACCAGAGCTGTATTCAAAATCAACCCTGACTACCATATCTCAGTAAGTACCAGCTGCTCCGCTATCACTGCTTCATTCTTAAAGGGCTTGTCATTTACAACCTTCCCTCTTCCTCTGTTAGAGACTACCACACCAGAATCACACGTGGCGGTGCTTAAGACAAGCGCTGACCACCACCGAGCAAACCGTCATCTCAAGAGATGGGAGACCGCCAAAATACAGCCAAAGGCCCAACTTTGCAACAGCGAGCTGCCAATTTGTCTCCCTCCCCATCGCGCTAATCTTTCAAATACCTTCTTCTATCTCAGACTGTAAGTTCCACATTGTAACTTCCCACAATAACAAAAAACTCTCACCACAGGTCGCCTCTGATTTCTTGCCACTTGTCTCAAGACTGTCTCCACAGAATCAAATTATCCGATGTGAAACGGAAAGGTTGCAGATTGTACTTTATTTGGGTTGTAAGAGGGAATCCAGTGTTGGGGTTTACTAGTTAGAAACTATTATTGTGTAGCTAACTAGATATCTACAAGCATGCATTCTGGTTAAAACCATATAAAAAGCATCTCTAGTAAAACATGATGGTGTGTGTGCATATATAGAAACCATATTTTGAGAAATAATAGCAGATATACCCCTTCATATTTTGCAATTACAAAACTTAGACCACAAGAGTACAAGAGTAGGCCATTCAGTCCCTCAATCCTCCTCCACCATTCAATGGGATCATGGTTGATCCAACACTCCTCACATCCATTCTCCTGTCTTTCCCTTTATTCTACTGTTGATTGAAAATCTATTTATCTCGGCCTTAAATGTACACAAGGAATTCGACTCTTCGCCCTCACTGGGGTTCATTGGGAATGTGGAAATAGATCACAAACAGATCAGCTACGATCTTGTTGAATTCCATATCAGGCGTAATGGGCTAAATGGCCCGATCCATCTGCTCAACTTAAACACACACAAACAAGGATCCAAACTAGTCCACTTGGTCTTGCTCTGTCATTAAATTAGATCACAGCTGATCTGAGTTTAACCTTAACCCTACATATCCCCAAAAATCTTTCATCTCCCTGGAAATCAAGGATCTATCTTTGCCTTAAAATATTTAAAGATTTATAAATTGTGCTCAGAATGTTGATTTATTCAAATAAAAAGTGTGTCCTGTGACCATTGTACCCAATGATAAATTTTCAATATCTACCCCCCTCCTCCTCCCCCAATAAATCTTCAGTAGGGGGAGAGCTGTAGTTCAGGGAGTAGATCCATTGTCTCACAGCCAGAATGTTGCAGTTTCAAGTTGCAATCCAGTGACTCAAAAGCAAATTCTTCTGCCTTTGTGGTGCAATTCTGAAAGGTTGGCAGGGGAGTTTATTTCCCGCACTCTCAGTGTGCTGCCTATCTTTCATACAGCACTTAAAAAATAAAGGAGGTTAAGAAGTGAGTTGACCAAAGCTTTCAAGATACGAAAGGGGAAGAGAGTGAGAGGGTGAATGGGGAGAAACTAATCTCTGCTGTTTGGGGAGTCAGGACTCTCACATTTTCAGCGTGGAAGTCAAGAAGCACAGCTACAGAGAAGGAGGTGGCAGAAATTTGGAACTCTCTTTCTTAAGTTGAAATCGATGCTCCATCAATCGTTAACTGTAGATCGGAGAATGTTAGCTGTTTTTGGGCAGGGATATGAAAGGTTATAGGACAAATGTGGGGATATGGAGCAGACATGTATATTTGGTCAGTGCATTGAGTACAGGAGTTGGAAGGTCATGTTGCAGCTGTACATGGCAATGGTTAGGCCACTTTTGGTATATTGTGTGCAATTCTGGTCTCCCTGCTATAGGAAGGATGTTGTGAAACATGAAAGGGTTCAGAAAAGATTTACAAGGATGTTGCCAAGGTTTGAGCTACAGGGAGAGGCTGCATAGACTGGGGTGGTTTTCCCTGGAGTGTCGGAGGCTGGGGGTGACCTTATAGAGGTTTTTAAAGTTATGAGGGGCATGGATAGGGTAAATAGACAAGGAAGTTTAGGGGGAGTCCAAAACTAAAGGGCAAAGGTTGAAGGCGAGAGAGGAGGCGACAGGTAAAATTGCCACATTTAAAAGGCATCTGGATGGGTATATGAACAGGAAGGGTTTGGAGGGATATGGGCCAAATGCTGGCAAATGGGACAAGATTAGGTTGGGATATCTGGTCAGCATGGACGAGTTGGACCAAAGGGTCTGTTTCTGTGCTGTAGGATGATGGACATGGTCTACACCGAAACAACATGATCATGTTGAATGTGGGAAGAGGCTCAAGGGCTGAAATGGCCTCACTTTGTTGTTTGTTCATGGAGAGTGGACAGTGTATGTTGCTTGTGGGAGCTTGTTATGCACAAACCAAGTGCCTCGCTTCCTATTAGACACCCTATTTCAGAAGTACCCCATTGGCAGCGAAATCGGTTGGTGCTCACAAAAAAAAACATTGACCAAAATCTTAAATTGCAACAGTTCAAGGTTTGCTGAGTGGCTGGTGAAATGCTGTCCCTCTGACTCAGCCCCATCGACAAAGCAGCTCCACAATCTCACTTCACTCCATTCAGATGCCAGGTCCGTTAGTGTGTGTGTGCATTTGACAGAATTGTGCTGTGTTAACAGTGAAAGCAAGCAGGGCTTGTGTTCAGTCAGTTTTTACCTGTACCCCACTTTGTCATTTTCAGTCCCATTGTCCCTGAAGAGAACAGACAAATGGGGTAAAAAAATACATACTTTGTTTTCAAATAAATTCTTCAAATAGCATCATATCTCTAACCACTTGTGCGGAGATCCACAGTCTCACAACAGCTATAAAAATAAAAATAATCGTAATCTGAACTGCTAAAAGATATCAACTCCCCCCACGATAATCATCAGCCAGTAAAACAGGCACTGTTTATCAGTCATAGGTGTCACCTTGAGATATAATTGTCATTATTGATAAAGGTGAGTAGTATGTGCACTAAACTCAAACGCTTGGCATTAATAAGACTATACACCTCCTGTTGGGCATCTCTTGGATATTAATTCCTTGGATGTGGGTAACATTGGCAATGCCAGCCAGCATTTTTGCACATACCCAGCTGTCCTTGAGCAGGTGGTAAACGGTCTACAATCGAGAAATTTGATGGACCATTTCAGAGGACAGTTAAGAGTCAGCCATGTTGCTGAAGGTGTGGAATCGAACGTAGGCCAGACCTGTTAGGATATCTGCCATTTCTTTCTTTTACAGACATTACAGAATTGGATAGATGTTTTTACAAATATCCAGTATTTCCAAGATCAATATTAATGAGACCTATTGTTTGATTAATTGGCTTTAAATTGCTAGGGTGTAATGGTGAGATTTAAACTCCCATGTCTAAAACATTAGTCCAGGCATCTGGCCTAGTCTAATACCATTTAGTCCCAGTAACAGAAAGGTCTAGAGAAACTCAGCAGAAACCTCAGAATCTGTGGAGAGAGAAACAAAGAATTAACATTGGGCCAACATTAGACTTGTAACATTGTTTTTCTCTGTGTCTCTCCTCAGACCTGTGGAGTTTCTCCAGCATTCTCTGCGTTTGTTTCAGATTTCCAGCATCTGCAGGATTTTGCTTTTGAGTTTTGAGAAGATTTGTAGCTCAGGTTGAGGTTCTGGATGTAGGCTTGCTTGCTGAACTGGAAGGTTCATTTTTCAGATGGTTCATCACCCTACTAGGTAACGTAATCAGTGAGCCTCTGGACGAAGCACTGCTGGTGTTTCCTGCTTTCTATTTATGTGTTTGGGTTTCCTTGGGTTGGTGATGTCATTTTCTGTGGTGACGTTATTTCCTATGGTGATGTCATTTCCTGTTCTTTTTCTAAGGAGGTGGTAAATGGGATGCAAGTTGATCTATCAACAAACACATTGACTTGGATCCCATTTACCACCCCCTGAGAAAAAGATCAGGAAGTGACATCACAAACCTAAGGAAACCCAAACTCAATTATCCAAATACTAATTATCCGAAAATCGGATTATCAGAAGAAAATCTCGAGGTCCCGACAGAAACATTTAATCAAAGATGCGTTTCCAACAGTGATTGCGCCTTTTGTTTACAGTGATTAAACAGGCACCGTCTCCAAATGACCTCCCGACCTCTCTCTCCTCCCAACATTTTCCCTGGAGTTCTACAAAGGTGTGTACCCTAAAACCACCCCACCACTTCCCCAGATAATCTGACCAAAATTGTCCCGTACAGGCAAAAGTGGAACCTGTCAAAAAGTTGTGTGTGGGACTGTGGCTGTGTCTGTGTGCTATTTGGAGAGTTACCCCACAGCGGCAGCTGCAGTAGCAGTCTCATTGTTGGTGTACAGTCCGGCTGCCACGGAGAGGGAGCAGGGACGGACGGGGTTGTGACGCGGGGGAGCAGTGTTGAACGGTATTGTGGGGTGGGATTGGACGGGGTCCTGGGGGTGGGGGAGCGATGTTGGATGGGTTTGGGGGCGGGGCGGGATTGGAATTTGCTGCAAATTCTGCCAACTGCAGAAATCTCAATCTCACTTTAAAATACCAACATTTCAGTCAGAAAGGTGTCCCACCCAAGGGCTGGCTGGAGGAGTGCTGCACCGTCAGAGGTGATGACAGTCCTTGAGGTCTACAGCACAGAAAAAAAAAGGGCCCTTCAGCCCATGACATTCACCGAACAGCCACCGAACTGCCTCTGTATGTCTGTATTATAGTTATCCCGAGTCATAGAAATGTGGATACAAATTCTCAACAGATTAAGCCACTAGTGGACACACTATAATGAGATATAGAGCAGGAAGTGCCTCATGTGGACCTTAAACCCACAAAGCTGAATGGCTTATCTCGGAATTGTAAACGCTACGTAAGAAAACCAGAAAGAAACATTCAAGGAGTAAGTTGACTTTTGAAACGTGACACAAAAGTTCCAAAACCAAAGTCAAAAACAATGAAGACTTGATTAATAATTAAAGCATGTTTATTAAAATATGATTTCAACACCAATCAGCAAATATAGCTGGGTACCTATGAGGTATAATACAAATATATTACAGGCTGATAGATAAACGTGAGGCTTTGGAGAACTTACAGAGCAGTTTGAAGCTGGTTGTAATTTTGACAGGACATCGCTATTCCATTTGAAGATGGGTCAAGTTGCTTTATATTTAAAAACAGACAGCATTTAGGCATTCCTCTCCCCTTCCCCCCCACCTCATCCAAAAACACCTTTAAATAACTTATCGCCAGCCAACTCAGACATGCCAACAACAGTCAGTATCTGCCCATTCAGACAATGCCTGTGCCTCACTTCGTCACAGCTTCACACAGAACCTACTTCTTCAAAGGAGTGTCCCAGTTGGGGAGGGGCTGGGGGTTAGAAACTCCCCCTCTCGTGAAAACAACTTATCTCAAGGAGAAAAAGTGGGAGGCTGGAAGAGAAAAGTCCATGCGCAAATCCAACATGTACCACAACACGTCTTTGCAAGACAACGCAGAGAACCTCAAATATTTCATCAGTTCAAAAGCACTTATCCCCGTCGCCCAGAGCTCACCACACAGCTACAACTCGAGAATGTCGACGGTGCTATATAAATGCAAATTACTGCTGTTTTTACAGAAAAGGGCCAGGCAAAATGCCACTAAAATCTACAACAGCATTGATTCTCTTTGTTTCTAAATTAAGGTGGAATTTTAAGAAGAGTAACAGCAAAGTTGCTCGACCAGTGTTGACAGTAGCACACCAGCAGAGGATATCCAGTAAAGAAAGAGAGTGCAGCCTGCCCAGTGAAAATATTTTCGGAACTCATCGCTTCTTGGGTAAATTAATTTACATTAAGGACACGAGCTGAAACACCATGGTGCCAATCACGTAGTTGCGCATATTTAGGGCTGTACCGAATAGTAGTGACCTTTGGCCTGTGAGGAAGAGAGTGACAGACAGACAGACAGACAGAAGGAGAGAGATAAAAATGAAGTGTCATTTGAACATGTGCAGGAGATTCATGATTACCGTTAGACTTCAAATTCTACATTTTGTTTTGATTGAATTCAAATTCCACATCTGCCGTGGCAGGACTTGAACGCGAGACCCCAGAACATTAGCTGGATCTCTGGCTTAACAGTCCAGTGATAATACCACGAGGTCACCACCTCCCCTAACTCACTAGCCAGATGCACTTGTGTGATCACTATCTTCAAGAGAGCAGAGTTTGAACTTGACAGTTAATTTGTTGAAGATGCAGGGAACTGGTAATTAAGCAAGGTCTTCAGTGCAGCATTGATAAAAACTATAGCCCTGGCAGGTAGTTTTTGACAACAAGAGGAGAAATTGCCCAAACTAGGGATATCTTGCTTGGAAATTAGAAGGTTAAATGGTGGCTTGATCAAAGTTAAAACATATTCAGGGCAACAGAAAGGAACAATTGGGGAAAAACCATTTCCACTGGCTGAGGAGACGAGGAATGGGAATGCCATTTAAAAATTAGATTAGAGACAAAAAAAACTGTAGATGCTGGATTCTAAAAGTAGACAAGCAGGAGGTTGGAAGAACACAGCAAGCCAGGTAGCATCAGGAAGCTGAGAAGTCGATGTTTCAGATGTAACCAGTCTTCAGGACTCACACAAAACATCGATTTCTCCACCCCCTGGTGCTGCCTGACTTGCTGTGTTCTTCCAGCCTCCTGCCTGTCTACTTTTAAAAATTAGACCTAGATCTTCCAGGCAAGAAAAGGGTGGTGGAAGTCACAACTCTTGTCTGTGAACTGTAACTTGTGATGTATTAAACATTCATTTTTAAAACTTTATGTATTTTTGTCAACCAGAAGGCATTAGGGATATGGGGCATTGAGTTGGGTTGGAGGTCAGCCAGGAGCTTGGTGAATTTTGGCATGGAATAGGCTCAATGTGTTAAGTAGCCTCCTCCTATTCCTACATTAAGCTACCCTGCCACTGTGTGAAGCTGGAATGAACATCAACATCATTGATGTAAGTTGCTATTACAGCTAAGGGTGTAAATAGTCATCAGAGTTAATTCTGTGTCCACAAAAATTGGCTCTTGCTCTTAACAGGAAGAGAGGCCTAACTGATCTCAGTGACCTGCACATGGACACCTACACACTTACCGAGCCCAATATCAGGGATACCACATTTACTTGCTTTTAATCCCCAAAATGAAAGCAGTTTTGTTTGGTTGCATATGGGTGAGACTTTTTTAAAAAATGATTCATGGGATGAGGGCGTCTTTGACGAGACCAGCATTTACTGCCCATCCCTAATTGCCCAGACGGCAGCTCAGAGTCAACCACATTGCTGTGGGTCTGGAGTCACGTGTAGGCCAGACGAAGTAAGGATGGCAGTTTCCTGCCCTGAAGGACATTAGTGACCCAGATGGGTTTTTCCAACAATCGATAATAGATTCATGTTTACCATTAGACTTCTAAATTCTACATTTTGTTTTGATTGAATTCAAGTTCCACATCTGCCGTGGCAGGATTCAAACCCAGGACCCCAGAACATTAGCTGGGTCTCTGGATTAATAGTTCAGTGATAGGTCACCACCTTGCCTAATTTGACTCTGGATAGAATTAACGCCAACAAAGATACTACTCTCATCTCTCGTTACCCTGAAACCACTACATTGTGTGGGCCTGGACTCACTGGGAGGTCATTCCTGATAGGATTGACAAGGTTTCCTCTTTTGTTTTCTATGAGTAATCTGTTGACACAGATAACCCATTTTTTTAAAAAAAATTAATTTCACATCTGCAGATGGTAGGGTTTGAACACACCAATTTGGAGTTCCGCGTCAAGCCCCGTCAGCACTGAGCTGCTACATGAGGCCTGGAAAGACAGGATGTGTGGGGTTCGGGACTCCTCCAGTAGGTTTCTCCTAAAGCTGCTCCATTTCCATGGCCATGCAGCTGCTGCATCAGATACCGAGGACCAGTCACCCCCACCCGCTGCTGTCATTGAGAGACCCGGCAACTTTCACCACCGCTCAGATGCCAGGTCACACACAAACGGGGAAACGGGTTCGTGTCAAGACCATGTCAAGATGAGTGCTCCATTGTTCTCATGCTCCGCACCCAATGCTGTGGAGAGCTGTGCAGGGAAAATTTGCTTGGGTTGGACACATGCAAAGATCATGCCACTAACATGCAGGTGAATCTAAACGTGGGCTCAACATGCACTGGTTAACAATGGCATCACTTTCCAATCCACATCAACATTATCTGTCAACATTGTTCAAATTGAGAAATTGCACAGATACCTGACTTACAATATAGCACCTACACTTTTCCCCAATTCATGCAATGATTGTGTGTTGCTGTATGGACTAGCAGATATTGCCTGTGCCCTTTGATCTGATTGGCTGGCTATGTCCATTTCAGGGGGCAGTTAAAAGTCAACCATATTTCATTAACACTCAACATGCACCCACCCCATTTCATAGCCATTTTCTGGTCTCATTTTCTTTGTTTTACAAAATTGAATCCAGAGGTAGTTGTACTTTGTATATTTCAAAGTCTTTCAAACAATCAGTGGACTTAATCTCAAAGCTTTCAAACAGTCATGCTGCTGTCTGACTTCAAGCTTACTGAAGTCACCCAGTCACTTGTTGGCGGTGAAACTAAGCAAAAACATTGTTTGAAAACAAGCAACTCCAGTTTTGGCCAGACACTAATCCGCGCTGGAAAATTGATAATCTTCCCCTTCCTGCATTTAAAGTTTCACACCTAATGCATGCAGGTAAAGTCCTTGGAGTTGCAATCCATCAGATTGATGCACAGCAAACAGAGTTTCCGTCCCTGCCATTTAGAGCGGTACTCAAACCAATGTGCGGGAATAACCCTGGCAAAGCTATCACTACCCAAGTCAGCAGCTGCAGAACCTTAGATGGTCAGCAGAGGTCGCCAACAGTCCACTGTTGAGTCTCCACGAACAACCCACTGCCTTCTGAATGTTACACAGGCTGATAAAAAGAGCCACCTAAAAATGCAACTAAAGAAGGTTGATTCTTTAAAATGAAGGCAACTGTTCTAAACGGATGTTTCTAAAATGCTTGAAAATGTGGTATCAATGGAATAAATATCAACGGAACACATGATTGCCATATTCCCCTGAGACAATGCCTCTACTTTCCAATGTTAACATAGGCTTCACAGAAATACTGATGTCAGTGCAAATACGGGTTTGGTATCAGTATAACTATTATCACCTCCAACTGGTGCCTCATTTCTTTTCCATGTTTAACTGTTACTAAAATTCCCTCTGTAAACACTTGTGGCTGATTAAGTCCGGTAGAAGGGTCAAATTACCGAGAGATTGAAACTCAAAATAAAATTTGACAAACAATTGGTGTGTGGCAACTCCTAGTCAACGGCTACTTTGTTCAGACTAGACTCAGAGTGACCCAAAGCAAACAACCCTTGTCTGTTTCTCTATCTCCAACGATGCTTTCCCCAACCTCAGAAATACAAACCTCATCTCCCCACGTCTTCATTTCCTCACTCAAATCTACAGAGTTCTAAAACCATAGCACTACATCAATAAATTGTTTTTTCCCTACAATGATATTCAAACTTCATGTTAATCAAAGGAAGGGTCATAATGAATTTGAAACGTTAACTCACTTTCTCTCCAGATCTACAGAGTTTCTACAGTATTTTCTGTTTTTATTCATGATCTATACAATCCCTACAGTGCAGAGAGAGGCCATTTGGCCCTTCGGGTCTGCACCAACCCTCCAAAAGCATCCCACTCAGGCCCAACACCATCCCCCACCCAATCCCGTCACTCTGCATTTCCCATGGCTAATCCACCTATCCTGTACATCCCTGGACACTATGGGCAATTTAGCATCATCAATCCACCCTAACCTGCATGCCTATGGGCATGGGAGGAAACCCATGCAGACACTGGGAGAACGAACAAACTCCACCCAGACAGCCGCTCGAAGGTGGAATCAAGCCTGGCTCCCTGGTGCTGAGAGGCAGCAGTGCTAACCACTGAACCACCATGCCATCCCGTATTTCTCAGTAGGAAAACGTGCCCTCAAGTCCAGTCCATTAGCACTTCTGGTCCAGATTTGCAAGGTTTTAAAGCACAGGTTTGCAAATGGTGACCACATTTACATAAAGCACCACCATCCACCAGCAACGACACCCTGAGTCCCAGTCTCACAGTGGGCAAGAGGTGAACATCATTACCTCCTGTCGCTAGAGTCTGGGTTAAGGTCACACTGACAGAGGCCAGGACACAGTGAAAACAAAAGTTCCACAGAGGAATGTGCTGAACCTTCACTGGGATCGGTAGTTTGCATTAACGAGAGATCTCCAGGGGCACTTCATTAATGACAAGTCTCAAGTACATTCTGTCTAAAGTTCAATAAGTTCCCAGAAAGCTCCAACTTTGTGTGACCCTGACACTGGCAAGGGAGGCCAGTGTGAGATACAACTGCTGCAACATGGTCATCACTTTCAGGTTAAAACACAACATCCCGGCTTTGGGAGTATTTCCCATGGATGGTCAACTGGCAACATAAAATGTTTCTCCTCGGGGGGACAACTTTGACATTTCCTCACATAAAAGGGTCAACAAAAGATCCACGATAATCAAAGATAAACATATCCTCAAATTCTCAATCTCAATTATAACTTGAGATCTATCAACATTTTTTTCAATACCATGCATTAAAGAAAGACAATCTGTTGCTTCAAAATTGATATTAGCTCAAAAATAAAAGGCATCATTCAGTAATTCAAATTAGCAGCGCTTAAAGCAGCAAGGCAAATATTTTGCGCCAACTGAAATTTGAGTGCACCCTGTTCTGAATAAATGACTTTCAGAGAAGGGACTAATGGGGTACAAGGACTCAGTGGATCCTTTGGCATTGGGTTATGGTCTTGCACTGGAATTGCTTTCTTAAATATAATCCACCCCGTCATACACAAGTTCCAACCACAGCAATGTCTTCTACATGTTTGTAGCTCAGCAGGGGTAGACTGCATTAGATACACATGATCAGAAAGCACGGTCCAGATTAATATTGACACGCACACACTTCAACAACAAGAATCAAACCCAAAGTGGCAGAAGGGAGCCCCGGGGTTCCACTCAGCCTCTTACCTTGCCTTCTTGCTGGTCTCACTCGCTGGAGTTGTCTCACCCACTGGAACAGGAACAAAAACCAACAGTGAGCTACTGCGACTGGGAATAAAAATGACAAACACGGACAACTCAACATGTTGTAGCTTGGCTCTCTGGTCACAAAAAGCCAATCTTTCTTTGACACACATACTAACAAGAGGAGGCCACTCAGCCCTTCCATCTGATTCTACCCTTAACACGACATTCCTACGTAGCCCCAATAATTTTCATCCCCTCGGTAATCACTCAACACAGGCACATCAACTCTGTGATACAACAGCTGATGATACTGTGGGAAACCCTGCACCCAAAGGCTATTCATCCTCTTCAGTCTGTTCCATTATTCATCGAATACCCCACTCACATGGCATTTTCTTGTACAGAAGGAGGTCATTCAACCCATCATGTCTGTCCCAGTTCTGTCCCTAGTGCCATCATGGAATCCTTACAGTGTGGAAACAGGCCCTTCGGCCCAAGTCCACACCGACCCTCCAAAGAGTATTCCCGCCCAAACCCATATCCTACCCTATCACTTTACATTTCTCATGATTAATGCCCCTAACCTACACATCCCTGGACATTATGGGTAATTTATCATGGCCAATCCACCCTAATCTGCACATCTTCGGACTGTGGGAGGAAACCCGCACAAACACAGTGAGAATGTATAAACTCCACACAGACAGGCTGGAATCGAACCCGGGTCCCTGGCACTGAGAGGCGACAGTGCTAATCACTGAGCCACCATACTACCCAATCTTCTACCTTTTTTCCTCACACCCCTGACCACCATTTCTATCCAAATGATCACCATGACCATAATGAATAGATCGGTGCGGAACATGGCGCTATCTGTTGGATGGCAGGACAAGACATGAGGGGCCGAATGGTCTGCTCCCACTCCTCTTTCACGTGTTGGTTTGTGTTAGTGAAAGCCGGAGAAACCCACTGGTGTAACCTCATTTTCTAACATCTTGGGATTCTCTTTAAAGCCAACCGGAACCTAACAGAGGTCTTGGGTAAAAGTCTGATTGGAGCCACCTCTCTGAGGTGCCTGGAGATCTGTGAGTACATTACGAGCGCTGTAACTGCGACTCCTTTCTCCTGGAGACCAGCATCGCTCATTCCCACTCTAGGTCAGCCTGTTGCACTGTTATGGCTGCACAATTTATTACTGTGCTCCCGTTAAAGTTAGCTCCTTGTCAAAAATGAAAACACACACGCACACTTGGGGAGAAGAGATGCTGACATTCACAACCTTAAGCAGATTAAAGGACTCCAACTGTGCACCTCTCTCCCGTTCAACCATTTAATGTTCATTCCTACCACAGCCCATAGCAAGACCTGCTCATTCACTTCAGTGAGGCTGATGGTCACAGGAACTGAAATTAATAGGATTAACAACGCTGTTGTATTCACATTCCCATCTCCCCCAGCAAGAGATTCCTTTACGTAGCTGCCTGGAGTTTATTTGGTCTTTGAAAAGCTGGATGTCATTTTGGACACTGAGGCAGTCAGAAGATTTGACCTTCCTGCACTGTCACAATTCTCCCCCTCGCTCAGAGACAACGGAAGGCGGACCGCATCAAAGTGATCCCCTCTGCCAACGAGCTCCTCCCACAACCTGGCCCCACGCCGAGGAACTGCGTGACTGAGTTGTGCAACTGCATCTTGCAGGAACCAAGGGGAGACCATTCAGTCCTCAAGCTTATCGTGTCACTCAATTCGATCGTGGTTGGTCTGCGTCCCAACTCTGTCAAATCCACTTGGCTCCCTTAACAAAACAAAAACCAATCAAGTTCGCTTTTGACACGTTTTTCAATGGACGCACCAACCTCCGCCGCCTTTGGGTGAGAGTGTGTGTTCCAGGCTCCTTTCGCATCATAACGTGCTTCCTCATACCTCCCCTCAGAAAATAGGTAGAAACCATCTGCCCCCATCAACTCCTTCAACCATCTCAACAGATTAGCCAACAAAGATGGGCACAATTCACAAAGGGGACATCAACACACTGGTGGATTTGGTCACATGCATCAGCATTTTTGACTATCTCAGTCACGGCCCCACCAAACACTTTGATGATTTATCCATGAATGGGAAGCAGGACCATTACTTACTATGCTCAGTGCCAGTCATCTGGGCAAGAATACAGAAAGAGCGTGACTGAGCAAGGCCAGTCTTTGGCTGCCAATCTTCAGTGTCTTGCATCAGACGTTTCTTGCTCTGATCACTCAGGTTATGATGATAATGGACATCACTGGCCATGTATCGCCGCGTGGAGCTGCACAGGGGGAGAGAATGAACAACAAACAAAGACAGACTTCAAAACGCTTGCTTTGTCAGTGTTAAACCATTAACATTGTGGGCATTCATGGCTCAGTTTTGCACACACACTGTTCTTACCGTCCAGTGATTATGATACTGTGACTGATACTGTCATTTTAATGGAGAAAGATTTAGGATCAGGCTTTGTCAGTCACTCAGTAAAAACCACACAGGGATAAACAGCCCCGGGTTCAATCCCAAGTGCTAGAATTCACCAATCTTGCGGAGAACAGCAAATCCCACACCATTGCAGTAAAACAATAACAGCGCCCGCAGTACTGAGGAGAGACAGCAGTGCTCAGCTAGTGAGGACAGGGATCTTCCCAGTATATCCCCACCAGGAACCACAGCCACCTTGGCTCATGCTTCAGGACCAGAAGGTGCCTGGAAATTGTCAATTTGTAAGGAGTCAACAGACTGAAAAGGTGGGATAGTGCAGGAAGGGAATTGTATTGGAAAAAGAACTTCATGAAGGTGTGCGCCTTTCCTTGGATCACCACAGCACAGTGATAATTTGTCTAGCATTTCCCCTGAAGAGACAAGACAGACAAATAAATCACAGATTGAGTTAATCTGTGGCTACTGTGTGATGAAGTGCACAGAGGAGAGGGTATTGTCACCTAGCCAACACAGTTCACAATACTGAGGCTTGGTTTCTTCTCTCTCACACACACACACAACACACACACACCACACACACCCCACACACCCCACACACACACACAAAAACACAACATGACCTGAGGATTTACCGTCCAGGTAGCTTTTTCCTTTAATGATGGGAAGTAGGAGGTTGTAGTCGGTGTTTGAAACAGATGGAAAAGCAGACAGACAGTTCCCAAATGGTGGAGGAAGAAATGAGAAAAAAAATGAACAGTTCACATAAACCACAACCGGGAGAATGATCTGAGACTATGATACACAGAAGGGATTGGTTAGCTCATCAGAAACCAGCAGAACATCTTTATAAAAAGTCTATTTAAACCTCGGGCAAATCACAAAGAAGGATAAAATATCTTTGACCTCAGGTATCAGGCTACTCATCACTCAGCGTCAACAAAATTATTGTTATACGGTAGCTTTAACATACCGAAGGATCTTCACTGAAGTATCGTAAAACAAAGAACAACAGTGGATCACTGAAGGAGAAATTTGATGCCAAAACCCTAAAGCTTGGTTAAAGATCTAGGTTTTCAGAAGTCTACGTAAAAGGAGGAAGTCTATGTATGACTCTATGAATGAACTTGAGTCAGAGTCATACAGCACAGAAACAGACCTTTGGGTCCAACTCAATCACAGACTAGATTTCCTAAACTGACCTAGCTTCATTTGGCTGCATTTGGCCCATGTCCTTTTAACCTTTCCTGTCTATGCAGCCATCCAAATGTCTTTTAAATGTTGTAACTGTATCAGCCTCTACAACTTCCTCTGGCAACTCGTTCCATACATGTGCTGCCCTTTGTGAAAAAATTGCCTGTCAGGTTCCTTTTAAATATTTTGCACCTGACGTTGCCCTCTGTTATTGAAATCCCCTACCCTGGGGAAAAGTCCTTGGTTATTCATCCTATCCATGCCCTTCATGATTTTATAAACCTCTATAAGGTCACCCCTCAGCTTCTGAATGCTCCAGGAAACATAGCCCCAACCTATTCAGCCTCTCCCTATAGCTCAAACCTTCCAGCCCTGGCAACATCCTTGTAAATCTTTTTTTGAACATTTTCCAGTTTAGTAACATCTGGAAAACTCGGCTGTTGTGTGAGGGACTGAACAAACCTAGAAGTTAAACCCATTGCCCTGTGCTCTCCCATCTGTGCTTGATCAGTGAACCATTCTGATAGCGTCCTTACAGTTACAGTCAACTGATTACCTAACCCTCGGGTGATAGGAAGCCGCACATCTCAAGATCGTGTGACTTGTGAAATGGTCATTTTTGTTTCTGGAATTTTGAATGATTCCTTCATGAGGCTGGAACCAAACTATTCCTGCTTTCCTCTCAGTCATACCAGAGTTAATTCGTGATTCGGAGATGCCGGTGTTGGACTGGGGTGTACAAAGTTAAAAATCGCACATTCCACCAGATTACAGTCCAACAGGTTTAATTGGAAGCACTACCTTTTGGAGCAACGCTCCATCATCAGGTAATTCAGCTGCATTAACTCTTCAAACCCAAACTTTAGAAGTGGTTAAATGTATTTAAATTTTGAAAATAAACTGGCAAAAAAAAAATCGGGTTAATCAGGAAAGGGTGAAAATTGCCCGCCAAGCAGGAAGGATACATTTAAGTTTTGAAAAGGTGTTGCTGGAAAAGCGCAGCAGGTCAGGCAGCATCCAGGGAACAGGAGAATCGACGTTTCGGGCATAAGCCCTTCTTCAGGAATCTTTAAGTTTTGCAAACTGGGAAAAAAATGAGGAAGTGAAATACTCAAAGTAATGCAGGAGGGAGAAATGAAGGGCATGTACAATTCCAAACATTTTGGGATCAAACTTAAGTATAATCTTAGGAATATTAGATCAGGAGGAGATGATTCAGCCTTTCGAAACTGTTCCATTCCTGAATTAGATCATAATTACCTTGCACCGTAATTCCCATCCACCCCTGTTGGATCCTAGTCTTCGATAGCCTTGGCTACGAACATAAACCAATTTTAGTTTTCAAATGATATCCAGCCTCAGCAACATTTTATTTTGGTGATTGGTGTGTAGTGAGGAAACGGTTATAGATTTCCACTGCTCATTGTTACATAAAGAACAGCTTCCCATCATCACCTTGAATAGCCTCACTCAAATTCTAAGGTGAATCCTCTTGTTTGACTACATCGACACTCTCCAGATAAATAGCCTTCGCTCTCTACCCACCTTAAAGTGGAGTCACTTTTCCAAAAGGATAATTCTTACTCTGTGGTATAAAAGGCCTGATTTGTTTGTTGATAAATGCAGGTGATGTTACTGCTGAAATTCAATTGAAAATCTAAGAAGAGACAGACAGACAGTAAGACGCTGGTATCCTACTTACTCGAGAACATACATGGGGCCACTGGCAGGCACAGGGGAGGAAGAGAGAGGCAGTGCACATGATGCAGAAGAGTCACGAGTGAGTCATGGAAAACAAAACGATGGAGTGAAGATGGAAAAATAAAAGAAAAATGACACACTTGGAAAAAAATAAGCGAACAAATGAACAAACCAAATTTTCCAGTATGACTCTATGAATGAACTTGAGTCAGAGTCATACAGCACAGAAACAGACCTTCGAGTCCAACTCAATCACAGACTAGATTTTCTAAACTGACCCAGCTGCATTTGGCTGCATTTGGCCCATGTCCTTTTAACCTTTCCTGTCTATGCAGCCATCCAAATGTCTTTTAAATGTTGTAACTGTATCAGCCTCTACAACTTCCTCTGGCAACTCGTTCCATACATGTGCTGCCCTTTGTGAAAAAATTGCCTGTCAGGTTCCTTTTAAATATTTTGCACCTGACGTTGCCCTCTGTTATTGAAATCCCCTACCCTGGGGAAAAGTCCTTGGTTATTCATCCTATCCATGCCCTTCATGATTTTATAAACCTCTATAAGGTCACCCCTCAGCTTCTGAATGCTCCAGGAAACATAGCCCCAACCTATTCAGCCTCTCCCTATAGCTCAAACCTTCCAGCCCTGGCAACATCCTTGTAAATCTTTTTTTGAACATTTTCCAGTTTAGTAACATCTGGAAAACTCGGCTGTTGTGTGAGGGACTGAACAAACCTAGAAGTTAAACCCATTGCCCTGTGCTCTCCCATCTGTGCTTGATCAGTGAACCATTCTGATAGCGTCCTTACAGTTACAGTCAACTGATTACCTAACCCTCGGGTGATAGGAAGCCGCACATCTCAAGATCGTGTGACTTGTGAAATGGTCATTTTTGTTTCTGGAATTTTGAATGATTCCTTCATGAGGCTGGAACCAAACTATTCCTGCTTTCCTCTCAGTCATACCAGAGTTAATTCGTGATTCGGAGATGCCGGTGTTGGACTGGGGTGTACAAAGTTAAAAATCGCACAACACCAGGTTATAGTCCAACAGGTTTAATTGGAAGCTCTAGCTTTTGGAGCAACGCTCCTTCATCAGGTAATTCAGCTGCATTAACTCTTCAAACCCAGACTTTAGAAGTGGTTAAATGTATTTAAATTTTGAAAATAAACTGGCAAAAAAAAAAAAATTCGTGTTAATCAGGAAAGGGTGAAAATTGCCCGCCAAGCAGGAAGGATACATTTAAGTTTTGCAAACTGGGGAAAAATGAGGAAGTGAAATACTCAAAGTAATGCAGGAGGGAGAAATGAAGGGCATGCACAATTCCAAACATTTTGGGATCAAACTTAAGTATAATCTTAGGAATATTAGATCAGGAGGTGGTGATTCAGCCTTTCGAAACTGTTCCATTCCTGAATTAGATCATAATTACCTTGCACCTTAATTCCCATCCACCCCTGTTGGATCCTAGTCTTCGATAGCCTTGGCTACGAACATAAACCAATTTTAGTTTTTAAATGATATCCAGCCTCAGCAACATTTTATTTTGGTGATTGGTGTGTAGTGAGGAAACGGTTCTAGATTTCCACTGCTCATTGTTACATAAAGAACAGCTTCCCATCATCACCTTGAATAGCCTCACTCAAATTCTAAGGCGAATCCTCTTGTTTGACTACATCGACACTCTCCAGATAAATAGCCTTCGCTCTCTACCCACCTTAAAGTGGAGTCACTTTTCCAAAAGGATAGTTCTTATTCTGTGGTATAAAAGGCCTGATTTGTTTGTTGATAAATGCAGGTGATGTTACTGCTGAAAATCAATTGAAAATCTAAGAAGAGACAGACAGACAGTAAGACGCTGGTATTCTACTTACTTGAGAGCATACATGGGGCCACTGGCAGGCACAGGGGAGGAAGAGAGAGGCAGTGCACATGATGCAGAAGAGTCACGAGTGAGTCATGGAAAACAAAACGATGGAGTGAAGATGGAAAAATAAAAGAAAAATGACACACTTGGAAAAACAAAAGCGAACAAATGAACAAACCAAATTTTCCAGTAATGCAGAAGGCAGCAGGAAAGTGAAGCCACTAAAGAAGCATGCCAAACCCAAAATTCCTGCACATTACACTGCAGTTCACCCCATCCACTGCCTGATTCAGCTACTTCAATACTGAGTGATTCTAATTATAGGGAATGACACTGGAAAAGACCGAAACACTGGGAAGCAAATGTAGTCAATTGCACACTTGACCAACATTTGAATGGCTAGTCTTGTTGGTAACACCACCCTCCCCCGAGTGCTGTTCACCGAGTGTGGTCTGTGGTTGGCACAAAACAATGCTCTTACTGTACCACCTTGAGCAACTTCGATTGGCAGGTCAAAAATCACTAAGGGAAGGAAGATGGACACAGATAGGGCTGGAGAAGTGCTGCACAGTGCGTCACACTGTATATTTTAGTTGACATGGAAAGTAAAATTTTAAAAATATATGGGTTCAGAAAATAATGAAGACATTACTTCAAGTCATGGAGATACACAGCACGGAAACACACCCTTCAGTCCAACTCGTCCATGCCGACCAGATATCCTAACCTAATCTAGTCACACTTGGCCCATCCCCTCTAAACCCTTCATATTCATATACTCATCCAGATGCCTTTTAAATGCTGTAAATTGTACCAGCCTCCACCATTTCCTCTGGCAGCTCAGTCCATACATGCACCACCCTCTTGTGTAAAAAGTTACCCTTTGATCCCTTTTATATCTTTCCTCTCTCGCCTTCAACCTATGCACTCTCATTCTGGACTGCCCCCTCCCCCCACCTCAGGGAAAAGACCTTGTCTATTCACCCTATCCTTGATTTTATAAACCTCTATAAGGTCTCCCTTCAGCCTCTGACCCTCCAGGGAAAACAGCCTCTCCCTATAGCTCAAATCCTCCAACCCTGGCATCCTCCTTGTACATTCCTTGTCCAAGAGGACATGAGTTGATAGTTTCTTCAGCTTCAAATGTTTAGGGATGGACAAGGGCCACTTAAATTTCAGGTGGCTTGGGAAGAGAAATTGGAGTTAGTGTTGTTCCCTTTCATCTTCCACCATAGTCCTTCCAGATGGAAGTGATCATGCGTTTGCAAGGTGCTGATAAAAGATCCTTGGTACAGGGTATCTGGTTGATGGTACATACTGCTGCTACTGGAGGGAGTCAGTGTCAAATGTCATGGAAGATGTTCCAATTATATTGAGAGGACAAGATATCAGATGATAAGAGATGAGATGAAACAATAGGAGAGACAATAAGATGAGGTGAGATATGAAAAGAGGTCTGTGGGTGATCTTTAAAGTAAGAATTCCCCATGAACAGCAGAATATCCAGTATTTGAAGGCCACCCAACTGACCATGCATTCCAGAACCTCAATGGTCACAGCACTGTAGGTGTCCATTCTGCCCATCATGTCTGTTATGACTTTCTGAAGGAACAATTTCCCTGCAGGCATTCCCTGTACCCCCACATTCTTCCCTTTTCACATAATAATCCCCTCTCTAACATCTAAATCTACCACACTCAGGCATCGAATTCCAGACCATTGGCGGCACGCAACAGATTTCCTGGTTGTAACCACTGCTTCTTTTGTCAATTTCCTTAAATCTGTGCCCTCCCATTTTCAATCCCTTTATAAGTGGGTGGCACAGTGGTTAGCACTGCTGCCTCACAGCGCCAGAGACCCGGGTTCAATTCCCGCCTCAGGCGACTGACTATGTGGAGTTTGTACGTTCTCCCAGTGTCTGCGTGGGTTTCCTCCGGGTGCTCCGGTTTCCTCCCACAGTCCAAAGATGTGCAGGTCAGGTGAATTGGCCATGTTAAATTGCCTGTAGTGTTAGGTAAGGGGTAAATGTAGGGGAATGGGTGGGTTGCGCTTCGGCGGGGCGGTGTGGACTTGTTGGGCCGAAGGGCCTGTTTCCACACTGTAGGCAATCTAATCTAATCTAATCTAATTTCTCCTTCTCTACTCCACCTAGACTCCTTATAGTTTTGAATTTCTGCTCAGCCTCTTCTTCTCCAATAATTCCAATTTATAGAATTTAACTATATAATTGAAATTCCTCATCCCTGGAACCATTCTCAGGAATCTTTTCTGCAACCTGGTTAATGCTATCACATTCTTCCTGGAATACAGTTTTCAGGACTCGACACAATTCTCCAGGTGAGGTTGAACAAGTGTTCTGAACAAGTTTAACATCAATTCCTTGCCTTACTGCTCTATGTTTCTAATGAAGAACAGGATGCCCTAGACATTATTCCATTATTATATGCCTTCAGCCTGCCCTGCTGCCTGTATGTGCATGTGCAAGACTTCTGTCTTCTGGCCAAGCTCTCTATCTCAGGCTTGCTGCAATGCTCCAGCGAAGATTAGCACAAGCTGGAAGAACAGCACCTCATTTTCCACTTGGGGACCCTGCAGCCCTCCACCCTCAATATCGAGTTCAATTATTTTCGGGCTTCAGCTCTCCCAGATCCTTACCCCAACCCCCACACACCAGGCCTTATTATCACATAGCTTGCCATTAAACACAACCCATTGTTAGCCACTAACAGTCTCCATTAACAGCCACTCAGCCTCATCATTACCCACTCATTCGTCTATCCAACTGTTCTTCCCTCTCTCTCTGGGCTCCACCCATCATCCACCTTATCCCCTCCCCTCCACCCTATCTTCTGCATATAAACTGATATTTTCCATCCAGTCTGAGGGTCACTCAACCTGACACATTAACTCTGATCTCTCTCCACAGATGTGGAGTAATCTAATCTAATCTAAACAGATGTTGCCAGACCTGCTCAGCTTTTCCAGCAACTTGTGTTTCTGATTTACAGCATTCGTAGTTCTTTCGTTTTTTTTTAAAAACACTTCTGTCTTTCTGCTCCAATGTAACATTTAGAATTTATCTTTGATATTATATTGTCTTTCCATTACGTTTCTGCAACACAAATCAATTCACACATTTCCACATTAAATCTCATTTGCCACGAGTTTGTCCATTCCACCAGCCTGTCTATATCCTTTCAAAATTCGACACTATCCTCTTCACAGTTCACAATGCTACCAAATGTTATATTGTCTGCAAATTTTGTCCTCCACACTACAGTCTCAGTGATTAATGCACATCTGGAACAACAGGGTACAAGGAGAAAGGGAGGACTGCAGACGCTGGAGACCAGAGTTGACAGTGTGGTACTGGAAAAGCGCAGCAGCATCCGAAGACTAGGAGAGTTGATGTTTCGGGCATAAGCCTTTGATCAGGAATGAGGAATCTTTGGTAAGTAGAAGAATCAGGCAGTGCGGGGTTCATGAATGATAAGGTTGGAGGGTGTGGATGGGAGATCCCCAGAGGTGATGAAGTTGGGGATGGTCTGGGAGATGATGGTTTGGTGAAGCCTTGATCGAGGGGGGCAGTAGGAGGTGGTGTCTGCGAGTTGGCACCTGGCTTCAGCGGTGTAGAGGTCGGTTGGCCAAACTACCAGTGCACACGCACCCGGCCTGTCCCTGTCTACGGGTTTGATGGTGAGGTTGGGGTTGGAGGGGAGGGTGTGGAGGGCTGCACTTTGTGAGGGCAGGAGGAGGGAATGGGTGAGAGGCGTGGACAGGTTGAGGTGGTTGATGTCATGGTGGCAGCTAGAAATGAAATGAAGAGATAGAGGGTGGGTAACAGGCCAGCATGGGGCGTACAGGTGGATGGGGTGTGTTGGAGGGGAGAGAATGGGTCCTCGGTGTGTGGGCAGGATTTTGATTGAAAAAGTGGGCCCAGAGGTGGTGGAAGAAATGTCCAAGGTCACAACGCGTGGTTGAACTCATTCATCCAGGAGCATAGAGGGATGAAGGTGAGACCTTTGCTGAGGACTAAACATTCATTTTCAGTGAGGGTGAGGTCTGGGGGAACAGTAATGACATTGCAGGGCTGGGAGCTAGGATCTGAGGTGGGGCTGGAGCTTGGTTTGGGGACAGAGACAGTCACTTGAGTAGGCATGATTATAGGATCAGGAATGACGTCACCAAACGGAAGTGACACGCACAATATGGGCAGAAGTGGGCCCTACATTCCTGATGAAGAGCTTATGCTCAAAAGGTCGATTCTCCTGCTCTTTGGATGCTGCCTGACCTGCTGTGCTTTTCCAGCACCACACTCTCAACAATAGGGTGTAACACCAGTTCCCAGGACCTCCAGTATAAACTGTCCTTCTGTTCAACAAAGAACAGTGAATTGTTGTTTCCTGTTGCTCAGCAAACTTTGTATCCAGATTGCTACTGTCCTTTTTATTCCATTTCCTCGCTCGTTACACTTTATCCAATTTTTTGTTTTGGAAGTTCACGAACACTCACATCAACATTAACTTGATCAAAAATCTCAACCAAGTTAATTAGATGCAATTTGCCTTAGCAAATCGGAGTTGGCTTTGTATAATTAACCTAGTGACCATTAATTTTACTACATTTATGCTCATTAAAGGCTTTTAGGTCAGCCTTTTCTCATACTCTCAATTCCCCTCTGAACCTTCTACATTTAACCTGGTCCTCAGTTACAAATTAGATTCGATTCCCTACAGTGTGGAAACAGGCCATTCGGCCCAACAAGTCCACACTGACCCGCTGAAGAGTAACCCACCCAGACCCATTTTCCTCTGACTAATGTACCTAACACTATGGGCAATGTAGCACGGCCAATTCACCTGACCTGCACATCTTTGGACTGTGGGAGGAAACCGGAGCACCCGGAGGAAACGCATGCAGACAAGAGGAGAATGTGCAAACACCAAACAGACAGTCGCCCAAGGCTGGAATCAAACCTGGGACCCTCGAGCTGTGAGGCAGCAGTGCTAACCACTGAGCCACCGTGCCACCCGATATCATCTAACTAACATCAGCTAAAGCATACTTCTTTCCCTTTACTGCAATCACTATGTCTTCTGTCATCCAGGGAGCTCGGGATTTGATGACCACGTATTTTCCCTTCAAGGGAATTTACCTCAACAGTATGTGAACACTCTTTGATTTTAATGATAGCCCATTGTTTAATTAGTCTTTCTTGCCAACTTTTGATTCTACTTTATCTGGGTCAGAGCCATTCTTCACTCAGTGAAGTTGGCTAGCCCCCAGTCCAATACTTTTATTTTGAATTGTTCCTTATCCTTTTCTAAAAAGGTGAAATAAATCTGACGGTACACTGATTACTTCCCTGAGTGATGTTGGAACTATTTGGCCCATCTCAAATGGGGAATGGGTCTGGGTGGGTTGTGCTTCAGCGGGCCAGTGTGGACTTGTTGGGCCGAAGGGCCTATTTCAACACTAAGTAATCTAATCTAATCTACTCTACATCAAGCAATTTAACTGAAACTTTATGTTCCTTAGCTCTAACCAAATAGATTCTGTCCTTGACCCCCTCTGGGTCATCGTCCCTCCCTCCCTCTCTCTCTGCTAAGTACTGCAATGCACTCCTTAATTAATTATCGACTGGGATGGTACTGGCGTAAACAGCAGAGAGGTGGAAGAGTTCCTAAATTGTGTTTAGGAGGATTTTCAACTGCAATACATTTCCAGTCACGCCTCCTTTTCTCCCTTTGTTATCTTTCATGAACACAATATCCAGTCACAGGACCGTAGGAACACCAGAACAGGACCACACCTTTCAGGCTTTCGGGCCTACTTTGTAAGATTGTCCATTCACTCTCTCTTTCCCATAATACCCCTATGTCCCCAATTTCTATTTCAGACATACAAATGATTGAAATCCCCCTTTGGGGTAGGGAATTCCAAAGATTCACAATTCTCCAAGTAAAAAAAGACATTGTCACCATCTCAGTCTCAAGTGGCTGCTCTGTATTTGAAATGTTGTCCACAATCCTGCACTTCCTTAAGCTCACCTAGCTAAGGGAAAAGAAACTCATACATACTCCACTAACTTTTCAAGTTTACAGCTGTACCAGGCACACCGCACTGAATTAATTTGCTTTTAAAAATAAACTCTCACTTTAAAATGAGCTCTTGACCCCAAGGGGTTTCCTGGAATGGGATTTGGTTTTGATGTGTGCAGATTTGAAAGGTGTTAAAGAGTTGGGTATTAATTCAAGGCAATAATTTTGCTGGAAAGTTGAGTTTAGGGAATCCAGCCCTTGTACAAATTCTGAATCTTCATCTCTTAGTGAACACATGCATCTGCGGTCAGTGCAACACATCAAAAAGCAAGTCAGTCCCGACAGAACATGTAACATGACTGAGTAGTGACAACATCCTGTCACATCCTATGCATTTCCAATTTGCCTTATGCATAGAGACAAATCACAAAAGAGAGAAGAGGGAAGGAGGAAGGGGCAGAGCGCGCAAGAGAGTGAGAGAGCTAGACAGCGCAAATAGAGAACAGGGAAGGAGGAAGGGGCAGAGCGCGCAAGAGAGTGAGAGAGCTAGACAGCGCAAAGAGAGAAGAGGGAAGGAGGAAGGGGCAGAGCGCGCAAGAGAGTGAGAGAGCTAGACAGCGCAAAGAGAGAAGAGGGAAGGAGGAAGGGGCAGAGCGCGCAAGAGAGTGAGAGAGCTAGACAGCGCAAAGAGAGAAGAGGGAAGGAGGAAGGGGCAGAGCGCGCAAGAGAGTGAGAGAGCTAGACAGCGCGAAGAGAGAAGAGAGGAGGAGGAGAAAGCCAGAAGCAACACTTTGTATAGGATCATTCCTTGCATGGCAACCACACATGCTAGTTACTGACAAGTCATGAGTCACCAGATAGCAATAACACAGACACTAACTTGGCCAGGATCTGTGTCTGGAAAGAAAAGAGATTATGTTTCATCAATAAATACACAGATTTTTTTTGGATTCCATGTTTTGCCAATCCAAGCTTCAAAAGCAAAAAAACCTAGAAATGTTTGTTGGGTGGGTGCAGGAACCGAATACAACCTTTGAGACCAGTCCGGTTAAAAGGCTCATTTTGGAGTCAGGTAAAATGGCTTTTCCTTTGGCGGGGGTGACTTGAGGTTTGGATTGGCATGATCCTGCTCACTCAACAAGCAGCAGACACAGCTTTGGGCTAGGGTAGTCTTGTTACACTGACAAGAGTATACTGAAATTAAAATTGGTCAATCCCTTCCCAAAAATCAAATCACAAGAGACTTTAAAAACAAAACTGCATGAAACGTAACTTCACAACAAGCCGCACAACCCAAGGTGATATTTAACCAATTCTGAAAACAGCAGCACTGATAGGATGAAACTTCCTTTTTAAATGACACATTGCACCATTCTAAGTTTAAATTAAAAGTTAACCTCAGTTAAATTTGAATTTAGTAAACTGTTTATTCCTACGAAGCCATTGATTTATCTGTGCGTTTAGTTTAGATTCTGAAAGCATGCCAAAAACTTATAGCTACATTAGCAGGTGTAACATATTCAGCTAAAATTACCCGGATCAGACTATATTTGGGGATCAAGGCGGTTATTCCTCCACTAATGTTACACCAGCATCAAGTTCTCCCTTCGCTAAGCAGATTTTTATTGCACAGTACAAACATCTGAGAACAAGATGTGAAAGTGCGGAGAAGTTAAATTCTTCAGAAATGTTGTCTTTCCTAGAAATCTCCAGTTATGTTTAAAAACAACAACAGAACCTTACTCTTCACTGGAAGAGTTGAAGGTTTTTTTGTGTGCGTTTAAAGTTGAACTAACAGTCAACAGGAAAATAACTTTTCTCCTCTACTCTGGCCAAAGGATTCTGCAAGTGTTTCCAAGTTTGCTTGAGGGGTCAGTGTATGGGAGGTCTGGCAGAAGCAAGTATGTGCAAGCAAACCAGAATGAAGGGAATGCTATGCAACTTCCAAATGCTTAAGTTCACAACCCACTTTTGCCTGCCTCTGCAGGAAGTCAAGCAAACCCAAGTTACAAAATCATCAAGTTGAACAGCAAAGGAGGAGGCCATTTGGCTCATCATGCCAGTGATAGCTCCCGAACAGTCCCAATTCACTATACTTTCTCCATAGTCCTGCAATCTTTTCTCTTGACCACCTATACATCCAATTCACAAATTGGTTTCAGTTCAAAAGAGGAACTCACATGTAACGAGAAGCTTACATGCACTGGGATTAATGAAATCCAGGGAAATTCTGGGACATATTCAGAAGGGATAATGTGCGAAATACAGAATGTTTTAACACCTGGCTGACTGAGGCAAATCAATATTTGCAACATACTGTTTCATTAGGTTGAAAACATTTTCTTAAAACTATATCACCTTTGCTTCTGTGACAGTTTTATGAATCAAACACAGAAATGTTGAGGCACCTCAACTAGTCTCTTGTTGCTGCGGTAATGAGTTCCCATGTCCTGGAATGCAAATGGAATTTTCATCAGGCCACCCGAGAGTGAGGTGTGTCTGCTGCTTGCTTCCCAGACTGTTCCATATGGTTTGCAGGAAGCCACCTACCCATTCTGCTGCTTGGCATCGCTCTGCCCCTCTCTCAGTCCTCTCTTCTGTCCCTCTGCCACCTCATGGGCGTTGTCAGAGGAGTAGAGGTTTATGGGCGTGTTGTACACCTTGGGCTGCCATGGGACATTAACGGACGAGGTTACTGTCGGTTTAGCAGTGGTGACTGGTGGCGTGCGCCCATTGGCACCAGGTTTAAAACTGGCATGCGTTTGTGGTGGAGATGCAACAGGCACTGATGGTGGGGGAGCAGAATTATTGAGAGTGCTTGCCGGTGATGGAGGCAGAGGCTGAGTGAGGGGTGATGAAGCTGGGGAAAAGGCTGCAGGCTGGGGTGATGCAGACGTCGGCGTGACCTTTGGAGACGATGAGGCTCCAAAAGGACGAGCCGTCATATTGTAGGCCGAGCTGGGTGCAGATGGGACCTTTGGCATCAGAGGAGCAACAGATGCAACAGGCACAGGGTGTGTTACTTCCTGGAGCTCATCCTGAGCAGAACGTGGGCGGAAGAAAAAAAAACACAAGTTACACGCACACACAAAAAATACATGCAAACAAGGAAACTCATGCTTCATATTTTGTCCTTTGGAAGTGTTCTCCGAAACCCCATGATGGGTAAAGCAAATTTTGAAAGATTTGAGGACGGGAACTGGAGCAGTCAGGGTCTTGGTCTACTCTCTGGAGTTTGGAAGGATCTAATTGAGGCATTCAAAGATGCTAAAGGGGATTGACAAAGCAGATGGGGAGCAATTGAGGATGAGAGGTCATAGTTTTAGGATAAGGTGTGGCTGATTTCAAACTGGAGAAATTATGTCTCTCAAAGCTTCATGAATCTGTGGAATTCACGATCCCAGGACATCAAGCAACTTGAAGGAGGAGACAGGCAGGAGATTTTTAATCAGTAATGGATTGAAGGATTACGGAGAGCGGGCAGAATCGTTTCAAGTGGCAGAACAGGCTTGAGGGCCTATTTCTGCTGATAGTTTTAACATCCTTAAGGTAAAACACTAACAATAACCACAGCTCCCTGAAAGCAATGGAAAACCTGAGAAATTTGTCCCCACTGTGAACATTTTTAATAATCTTAAGTATAATGGATAAGTGGACACTTTTTAAATGAATCAATTAAGAGGAAGGTGACACAATGGCTCAGTGGTTAGCACTGCTGCCTCACAGCGCCAGCGACCCAAGTTCGATTCCCGCCTTGGGCGACTGTTTGTGTGGAGTTTGCACATTCTCTCAGTGTCTACCACAGTCCTCCCACAGTCTAAAGATGTGCAGGTTAGGTGAATTGGCCATGCTAAACTGCCCGTAGTGTTAGGTGCATTAATCAGGGGTAAAAACAGGGTGTGGATGGGTTATTCTTAGGAGAGTCAGTGTGCACTTGCTGGGCCGAAGGGCCTGTTTCCATTCTGTAGGGAATCTAATCTCCAAACCGATGTTGACTGCAAATTTCAAAAATGGGTTTGGATGGATTGCTGTTTGGGGAGGGTATTCATGAACATGGAGCCAAGATGGGTTGGTGTTTTTAAGATACAGATTAGCTGTGATCTAACTGAATGAGGGAATAGCTCAGGGAGTCAAAAGGGATCATTGGTGAATCAATTTAAAAGAGGTAAGAAATAATAATTCAAGAGTAGTGAATGGAATATTCCTGCAGCAGGTAAATATATCACAAGAGATACCCCCTTTATCTGAAAACAAAATTAATATGTTCTTAAAAATATAAATTGCATTCCTGTAAACAGACCACCACACTGCACTCACAGGAACAGATATTGATCAAAGCAAGAGTTGTGGAGTGGGCAAGAAAAAGAGGGTGCTAATTTTTGAAATAATTTAGTGGAGATTTTAAGTGTAATTAATTTTGCTGCAGGGTCAATTCTTAATTATGACGCCTTGTTATGGTTCAGCCAGATCAAATCACAAAGTCTGAATTGGAACCATTGGTACACTGATCACAAAAACACTCCAATCAAGACCAGCAT